>NC_138210.1:75280833-75395833 GCF_964194415.1 Vipera berus | reverse complement strand
TCGCGGGCCGGATCCGGCCCCCGGGCCTTGTGTTTGACATGTCTGGTGTAGGGTTTCCTGCCTCAGCAGGGGGTCAGACTAGATGACCTCCAAGGTCATCCTTCCAACTTTATTATTACTGTGCACATCCGGCATAACTGCAAGTTGAGTTGCGTGCACATGTGCGTGCAAGCTGGCCTGCCCATTGTGTGAATTGAGGTGTGTGTGTGTGTTTGTGTGTGTGTGTGTGTGTGTGTGTGTTTCTCCTGGTGCATTGCTTGCACGGCCCGGTTGCGAATTGGCCACGTCCCCCCCGAGTGGGCCACGGCCCGGCGATTGGGGACCCCTGGTCTACAAGGTAGAGGGGAACCCCAGATGGGAGCCATAGCTAAAAAGAGACAGGTAATTTTGAATTGCTTACTACGTTCCTCTTACTCATGACCTTTCAAGAATTGGGGAGGGGGGCTGAAACGGAGCCCCCCGCCCAAGGGAGAGCCACAGATGAAGGCTTGCAAGGCATGATTTGGGGGCTCAGGAAAGAATCTGGCAAGGCGCACCCCGTCGGAAGGAAGCTCACCTTTTATCCTGGGTGCGTCCTCATTTTCGGGGTCAAACGTCATGGCCAGATCCTGGTAATCTCGGATCATCTTGAGACCCTTCCCCAAACACCTGGAAACACCACACCCAAGTCACGGGACCACACAGGTGCTGAGTTCACGGACCGTCCGTCCCCCCTGCGTTATTTTTCAGGAGCTGCTCCTGAACCCAGAGCGCCTTGGTGGCCTCTGAGCTTGGATGCTTTCTTGCAGAGGTTTCTAGCCCTGATGATGTTCTCTAGTTGGGTCACGAAACGTCTGCAAGAACACAACCAAGCTCAGAGAGCACCAAGGACCCCAGTGCAGTTGTCCTCCTCCTCCTCCTCCTCCTCCTCCTCCTCCTCCTCACAACCCCCCTCCCTTCTAGCACTGATGGTGTTCCCTAGTAGTTGGGTCATGAAAGATCTGCAAGAACACAACCAAGCTCAGAGAGCACCAAGGACCCCAGAGGAGTTGTCTTCTTCCTCCTCCTCCTCCTCCTCCTCCTCCTCCTCCTCCTCCTCCTCCTCCTCCTCCTCCTCCTCCTCCTCCTCCTCCTCCTCCTCTCCTTCTTGGCCCTGATGGTATTCCCTACTTGGGTCATGAAACGTCTGGAAGAAAACAAGCAAGCTCAGAGAGCGCCAGATATTCCCCTTTTAATCTTTTAATCTTTAATCTCCTATAATCTTCTTTTGCATCTGAAGCCACTGCCTTCTTCTTTCCTCGGAGGAAGACCCCCGCTGGCCTGCTAGGCCAAGCCCAAGCCCCCCCCCACCCCACACACACACTTCCCGAAACAACCCCAGAGAGAAATGGGTCCAACCTGCAATGGGGACGAGGCTAGTCCTGGTTGAGGTTCAAAGGGGCCCACGCGTTCCCTTTTTCCTCTGTTGGTCTTTGGACTGTCAATATTTCCTCCCTGAGAGACGTTTCAAGGTTTGCCAAAGTTTGCGCAAAAGAGAAGCGCCCGGCTGGGTCTGCCCTGGGCCTCTTATACTGGGCTCAACGCTCAGCCCCTCCCTCGGCTCTGGGCCCTCCCCCCCTTTCAGGAGAGCATTTCCACAAAGAGAGGAACTGTAAGGAATCCTCAAAATGGGACCCAGAGGCAGGTTTCAGAGACCAGGCAGAATAGGATGGGATAGGATAGGATAGGATAGGATAGGATAGGATAGGATAGGATAGGATAGGATAGGATAGGATAGGATAGGATAGGATAGGATAGGATAGGATATAATATAGAACATACAGTAGAACATATAATATAAAACATAGAACATAGAAAGAACAGAATATAGAATATAGTAGAATAGAACAGAACAGAACAGAATACAATAATAAAATACAGAATAGAACAGAACAGAACAGAATATAATAATGAAATACAGAATAGAATAGAATAGAATAATAAAATAGAATAGAACAGAATAAAATAATAAAACACTGAATAGAATAGAATAATAAAATACAATAGAACAATAGAATAATGAAATACAGAATAAAATAATAGAATAATAAAATACTGAATAGAACAAACAGAATAATAACAGAACAAAACAGAAGAGAGCTTGAAGGGCCCTCGGAGGTCTTCTAGTCCAGCCCCCTCGGGCAGGACAAAGACCGAAATGAGAGACCTATTAGAATGGTGACAACCACTTGGAGTCGCTCTCCAAGGAAAGAACCGACAGGCATTTGTCCAGGATAGAATAAAGTGTCCTGTCTTGGGCCCCCAAAGGTTGGACTAGAAGACCTCCATGGTCCCCTCCAGCCCTCGGATTCTAGGAAGGTCTATGAACTGCGACACCCAAGAGCTGCAACAGGTACCTGTCTGGCAAGAATTCCTTGTAGGTTCTGGGGTCTTTGGTGGTCTCTGAGCTGGATGGTTTTTCTTGCAGACGTTTCATGACCCCGCTAGGCAACGTCATCAGTGCTGGAAGGGAGGAGGAGGAGGAGGAGGAGGAGGAGGAGGAGGAGGAGGAAGAGGAAGAAGAGGAGGAGGAGGAGGACGACGATGACGATGACTGATGGGTCCTTGGGGGTCTCTGAGTTGGGTTGTTTTCTTGCAGAGGCCTCATTACCATACTTCATCAATGCACTAGAACAGGGGTCCCCAACCCCTGGGGCTGTGGACCGGCACCGGGCTGCAGCACACCGCAACCAGTCCGTACAAACAAGAAAAGCCCCATCCGTAGGATGCAGGCGCACACTCTCCAGTCCGCGGAAATACCTCTCTCCACGGAACCGGTGGTCCCTGGTGCCCCGAAGGTTTGGGGACCTCTGCACTAGATCATTACTTAATGAAATGTCTACAAGAAAAGCCACCCAGCTCAGAGACCACCAAGGACCCATCACTCCTCCTCCTCCTCCTCCTCTCTGCAACCCCCCTCCCTTCTAGCACTGATGATGTTCGCTAGTTGGGTCATCAAACGTCTGTGAGAAAACCACCAATTCAGAGCACCAAGGACCCCCCCTTCTTCCTCCTCCTCCTCCAGCCCCCTTCTACCATTGATGATGTTCCCTAGTTGGGTCATGAGATGTTTGCAAGAAAATCGCCCAGCTCAGAGACCACCAAGGACCCATCACTCCTCCTACTCCTCCTCCTCCTCCCTTCTAGCACTTATGACGTTCCCTAGTTGGGTCAAGAAATGTCTGCAAGGAAACCACCCAGCTCAGAGACCCCCAAGGACCCCACAGTCCTTCCTTCCTTCCTTCCTTCCTTCCTTCCTTCCTTCCTTCCTTCCTTCCTTCCTTCCTTCCTTCCCTGATGATGTTCCCTAGTTGGGTCATGAAAGGTCTGCAAGGAAACCACCCAGCTCAGAGACCCCCAAGGACCCCACAGTCCTTCCTTCCTTCCTTCCTTCCTTCCTTCCTTCCTTCCTTCCTTCCTTCCTTCCTTCCTTCCTTCCTTCCTTCCTTCCTTCCTTCCTTCCTTCCTTCCTTCCTTCCTTCCTTCCCTGATGATGTTCCCTAGTTGGGTCATGAAACGTCTGCAAGGAAACCACCCAGCTCAGAGACCACCAAGGACCCCACAGTCCTCCTCCTCCTCCTCCTCCTCCTCCTCCTCCTCCTCCTCCTCCTCCTCCTCCCTTCTAGCACTGATGACGTTCCCTAGTTGGGTCATGAAAGGTCTGCAAGGAAACCACCCAGCTCAGAGACCACCAAGGACCCCACAGTCCTCCTCCTCCTCCTCCTCCTCCTCCTCCTCCTCCTCCTCCTCCTCCTCCCTTCTAGCACTGATGACGTTCCCTAGTTGGGTCATGAAAGGTCTGCAAGGAAACCACCCAGCTCAGAGACCACCAAGGACCCCACAGTCCTCCTCCTCCTCCTCCTCCTCCTCCTCCTCCTCCCTTCTAGCACTGATGACGTTCCCTAGTTGGGTCAAGAAATGTCTGCAAGGAAACCACCCAGCTCAGAGACCACCAAGGTCGTCCTTCATTTCCACCCTGAGTTGTGGAAATGGTCCAGCCCGGCCTCTTCACCCCACCCCCCATGCCTTCGGGGTGCGCTGGAGCTGGCCTTGGGCTGGACCAGTTTGGGTGTTGTCCACCCCAACATCTCTCCAAGGTCCCCTCTTGAGGTAAACTGTCCTAACGGCCATCAGTCATTTACAGGGAGTCCTTGATTTGCGGCCATTCCTTTAGTGACCATTCAAAGTTACAACCGCATTGGGGAAAAAAATGACTTAGGACAGGTCCTCCATTTACAACCGTCGCAGCATCCCCCCCAGTCACGTGATCAAAATTCAGACCCTTGGCAACTGGTTCGTATTTACGACGGTCGCAGTGTCCCCCGGGATCAGGCGATCCCCTTTAGCGACCTTCCCGCAGGCAAAGTCGACGGGGGAAGCGGGACTCACTTAAGGACCGTGTGACTAGCTTAACGTCTGCAGCGATCCACTTAACGGCGGCAAGGAAAGTCGTAAAACGGAGCAAAACGTGCTTAACTCACTGAGCGACAGAAATTTGGGGCTCAGCTGCGGTCGTAACTGGAAGACTGCCTGTATAGTATCTCAGGGTCCATATTAAGACCTTAAGTGACCCCCTCCCCCCCCTCCGAATTCCCGAGGAGGTGCGTGTTCAAGACAATGTTCCCGTCTTCTGCACGGATCCTCTCCAAATTGAGAGGCTCTCGCATCTGACAATCAACACAACTTCCTTTGGGCACACAAACTCTGTGGCCTTTCTTCCCGAGGTGAACCTGGACCACATGACCATCTCAGCTTCTAACGGGCAGCAACCACGTCCTGCAAATTTGCTGATGAAAAAGTTCCAGGCTTTCCTGGAACTCGGTCAGCAATATTGAGGGTTTGGGTGAAGGAACTCCTCCATCGGCTGCACAGAGCCTTCTTCTGGAGAACTTTCCACCCACGTGTGGCCTCGTTGACACTTGTCGTCCCACATCAGAGCTCTGCAAAGTTGGCAACTTGTGGACCTGACTTCCTAGAATACCCCAGCCAAGAGGGAGCCACAACGGCTTGGTATGGCCACCCGTGGAACAGGGCATCCGGTGTGGGCTTGGAGAGCAAGCGGTTAAATTTCGTTTTTAGTGTGTGCCATTGTGCCCACAGTAAAAATTGACAAGAGTTTATCTATCTATCACCTATCTATCTATCTATCTATCTATCTATCTATCTATCTATCTATCTATCATCTATCTATCTATCTATCTATCTATCTATCTATCTATCTATCTATCTATTATCTATCTATCTATCTATCTATCTATCTATCTATCTATGTATCTATCATCTATCTATCTATCTATCTAACTATCTATCTAGCTATCTATCTATCTATCATTATCTATTATCTATGTATCTTTCTATCTATCATCTATCTATCATCTATCTATCTATCTATCTATCTATCTATCTATCTATCATCTATCTATCCATCCATCACTGTATCTATCTATCTATCTATCTATCTATCTATCTATCTATCTATCCATCCATCCATTATCTATCTATCTATCTATCTATCTATCTATCTATCTATCTATCTATCTATCTATCTATCATCTCTGTATCTTTCTATCTATCTATCATCTATCTATCCATCCATCATTGATGTATCTCTCTATCTATCTATCTATCTATCTATCTATCTATCTATCTATCTATCTATCTATCCATCACTGATATATCTATCTTTCTATCTATCTATCTTTCTATCTACCTATCCATCCATCATCTATCTATCTATCTATCTATCTATCTATCTATCTATCTATCTATCTATCTATCTATCTATCTATCTATCTATCTATCTATCTATCTATATCTATTGATAGAATCCACAAGTCATAAAAGGGCCAATTTTGAAGACCCCCTGACCTACAGTTGCAAGAAAAAGTACGTGAACCCTTTGGGATTACGTGGAGTTTTGCATGAATTGGCCATAAAACACGCTCTAAACGTCATGTGTCACAACAATAGAAAAACACAGTCTGCTTAAAATAATACTACACAAACATTAGCTGTTGTCATGTTTTAATTGAACATAAGATGGAAACATTCACAGTGCAGGGTGGAAAAAGTATGTGAACTTTTGGACTTAATAACTGGTTGACCCTCCTTTGGCAGCAATAACCTCAACCAAACGTTTCCTGTAGTTGCAGATCAGACCTGCACAACGATCTGGAGTAATTTTGGACCACTTCTCTTCACAAAACTGTTTCAGTGTAGCAATATTCTTGGGATGTTTGGTGTGAATCACTCTCTTAAGGTCATGCCACAGCATTTCAATCGGGGTGAGGTCAGGACTCTGACTGGGCCACTCCAGAAGGCGTATTCTGTTCTGTTGAAGCCATTGTTTTGTTGAATTACTTGTATGCTTTGGGTCATTGTCCTGTTGCATCACCCATCCTCTGCGGAGCTTCAGTTGGCGGACAGATGGTCGTACGTTTTCCTGCAAAATGTCCTGATAAACTGGAATTCATGTTCCCATCAATGACAACAATCCGTCCAGGCCCTGAGGCAGCAAAGCAGCCCCAAACCATGATGCTCCCTCCGCCATGTTTTACAGTAGGTTTTGATGTTGGTGTGCTGTGCCTTTTTTTCTCCACACATAGTGTTGTGTGTTTTTCCCAAACAACTCAATTTTGGTTTCATCTGTCCACAGTATATTTTGCCAGTAGTGCTGTGGAACATCCAGGTGCTCTTTTGCAAACTTCAAACGTGCTGCAATATTTTTTTTGCACAGCAATGGTTTCCTCTGTGGTGTCCTCCCATGTACTCCATTCTTGTTTAATGTTTTCCTTATTGTAGATGTGTCAACAAAAATGTTAGCATGTGCCAGAGATTTCTGTAGGTCTTTAGCTGACAATCTAGGATTCTTCTTTACCTCATTAAGCATTATGCGCTGTGCTCTTGCAGTCATTTTTACAGGACAACCACGCCTAGGGAGAGTAGCAACAGTGCTAAACTTTCTCCATTTGTAGACAGTCTGTCTTACCGTGGACACATGAACATCAAGGCTTTTGGAGATACTTTTGTAACCCTTTCCAGCTTCGTGCAAGTCAACAATTCTTGATCGTAGGTCTTCTGAGAGCTCTTTTCTGCGAGGCATGGTTCACGTCAGACAGTGCTTCTTGAGACCAGTAAACCCAAAACAGGTGTGTGTTTTTAAAGGGCAGGACAGCTGTCAGCAACACATCCAATATCATCACGCTGATTGGAGTCAAGGTTGGCTCACTCCTGGCTCCAATTAGCTCTTGGAGAAGTCATTAGGCTAGGGGTTCACATACTTTTTCCACCCTGCACTGTGAATGTTTCCATCTTATGTTCAATTAAAACATGACAACAGCTAATGTTTGTGTAGTATTATTTTAAGCAGACTCTGTTTTTCTATTGTTGTGACTTACATGACGTTTAGAGCGCATTTTATGGCCAATTCATGCAAAACTCCACGTAATCCCAAAGGGTTCACGCATTTTTTCTTGCAACTGTATACTACAACTGTGCATCTGCTTTTTCTTTGTTTTTCTCTACATTAAACCTCATTTTGTTGGATGGGGCCCCTTGTTCAAGTTTTTCAAGATCTTTTTGGATCCCGAGTTTTTCTTCTGGGGTGTTGGCTACTCCTGCCAGTTTGGTGTCATCTGCAAATTTGATGGGTTTCCCCCTCAATTTCCTCGTCTAAGTCATTGATGAAGAGATTGAAGAGTCCAGGGCCCAAGACGGAGCCTTGTGGTCCCCCACTGCTTACCTCCCTCCGTGTGGATGTAGTGCCGTTGAGGACTACTTGTTGCTGCATCCCGGTGGTCAAAATTCAGACGCTTCGGCAACTGACTTATATTTACGACGGTTGCAGCGTCCCCGGGGGGGGTGTCACGCGATCCCCCTTTTGCGACCTTCTGACCAGCAAAGCTGAGGGGGAAGCCAGATTTGCTTAACAACGGGGTTACTCACTTAAACACTGCAGTGATTCACTTAATGACCATGGCAGGGAAGATCGTAAAATGGGGCAAACTTCACTTAAGAGCTGTCCGGCTTAGCGACTAACCTTTTGGGCTCAATTGTGGTCGTAAGTTGAGGACTACCTGTAATTTAGTCAAACAACCAGCCACAACATTGCTGAAGAAGAAGCGGTGGCAGATAAATGGAATTTTGTGTGCCCGGAAAGTTGCAAAATAAACGCTCCCCCTTCCCCAGTTACGCTTCTGTAAAGCGCAAACTTTCTCTTTTCCTTCCAGGCAACCCTCACAAATAAAAAGATTTATGTTTATAATAATGCTTCTGTGGGGTTTCACTTCCTTCTAAATTTTCTCTGAAAATGCTTTATTTTGCAGTTCATTTTTCCCCCCTAAGGGTTTGCCTTAAAACATCTTCTCCAGAACTCAGATTTTTTTTTAATTTTGCCTGTTTGCAACTTTTTCTTGTCTTTATCCTGTCTTGGCAGCAATACAGAGGTGTCCGGGCAAATTAACCAACCGTGGGGCAATTCAATTTAAAACGAAAGAGAGTTTTAATAGCGGTGAGCTCCTTTCGAGTTTCACCCACGTCGATTGTCCTGGCCCAGGCAAAAAAACCCTCTCACTTTATCCCTCTGTTTGGGACTGCCTGATTCCTACAAACAGGAATGATTCGATGTGATCGGATTGGCTCACTGCGCATAAAAGGGACAGCAAAAGCAGGGCATAATTACTGGGGAGACTTTGATGAACTAATTCATAAATTAAGCCCACCACCACGCCCGAAAACTTAGGCAGGATCGGGGCTCGGAGTGAGACACCCCCTGGAACCCAGCCTTGGGAGGCAGATATGTGGGGAAGTTGAAGCTGTGTGGACTTCAACTCCCAGAATTCCCCTGCCAGCGTTTTCTTTTTTTTTTTGACTTGAGAAAATGAGTCAGAAGTGTTCGAAAGAATGCCAAAATTTAAGTAAAAATCCCTTCGCGCCCCCTGCCCCCTTCAAAGATCCATAAACACGTAACAGACATTCTCTATGTACCAGAGGGGTCTCCAAACTTGGCCACTTTAAGACTTGTGGACGTCAACTCCCAGAATTCCCCTAGCTTTGGCCCCGCCTAGCTGGCCCATGGCCACACCCACAGTGGCCCTCATTCTTCCCCCCCTCCCCCCAAAGAATCCCCCTTCTAAAAGGTGCTCCCCAAATTAAGGGTCTAAAATTGATAGGCCAGGTGGGACACACACACACACACACACACACACACACACCAGCTCTGCAAATGTAGAGATTGGAAGCAAAAGGAAGTTCCAGGCAAAGCCGCAAACCCTAATCCTCGGAAAGAGGAAGTGATTGGACGTCTCCGAAAACAGGAAGGCAAAAGGGCATCTTTTCATGAATGGGGGCTGGGGGTGGGTGGGTGGGTGGAGGCCATGACTCAGAGCCCCCTGAGAAGAGGGCGGACCCCCACCCCCACCCGTCCCCATCTTGCAATGGGCAGAGGAGGCCCAGATTGGCCGATGGGTCAGGAGTCGAGCTGGGGGTGCAGAATGGCTGCTGAAGGGGCTCCGTCCATTTGGAGGACGCAGACCCCTCCCTCCCTCCTTTGCATTCCTTTTTCTTCCTTCCTTCCTTCCTTCCTTCTCTCTCTCTCCCTCCTTTTTCTTCCTTCCTTCCTTCCTTCCTTCCTCCCTCCCTTCTTCTCTCCTTCCCTCCCTTTTTTCCTTCCTCCCTCCCTTCCTCTCTCCTCCCTCTTTTCTTTTTCCTTCCTTCCTTCCTTCCTTCCTTCCTTCCTTCCTTCATTCCTCCCTCTCTCCCTTCCTTCCCCTCCCTCCCTCCCCTTTTCTTTTTGCCTTCCTTCTTCTCTTCCTTACCCTTTCCTTCCTTCCTTTTCTTTTTCCCTCCCTCCCTCCCTCCCTTTTCCTCCTTCCCTTCCCTTCCCTTCCCTTCCCTTCCCTTCCCTTCCCTTCCCTTCCCTTCCCTTCCCTTCCCTTCCCTTCCCTTCCCTTCCTTCCATTCTCTCCATTCCATCAAATGGGCCTGGACAAGTCCCTGCAGTTTTTTTGGCAAGAGTTTCCCCCACCCCCCAAATAGGGCCCAGAGAAAGTGGCTGGCCTGAGGTCTTCCAGCCGACTTTGTGCCTAAGGTAGGACTGGAACTCACAGCCACCCATTTTTCCACCTCAGTGCCCCAAAGTGGTTCTCCTTCCCTCTCTACCTCTTTGCAATCCTTACCAAGCCCCACAGGCAAAGTGCCAGCAGTGTCTCTCTCTCTGTGTGTGTGTCTGTGTGTGTGTGTGTGTGTGATCACAGCCGCAAGGCATAATTCTTAAAGTCTTGGAGAGGAGTGTGTGAAGACCGCACAATCAGTGACAAGGGGCTCCCCCTGCTGGTGCCTTTGTGTTGTTGCCGTGTTCCAGGGTGGGTGTCGCGCCCTTCCCAACACAATGCTAACACGACTTTGTGCTTAAGGCTACCTGAACAACATCTGGCAATTCTGAAGGTACAAATTTGCCGCTGTCTCTTTTGCAGACTGAGAAGTTAGTAGGTTTCTGGGTTTCTTCCTCTGTCCGGGCTGCGTCTCCACTTATCTGACCGTCCTTAAGCAGCACCCCTTTCTCCTGAGGCAGCCTTGCTCAACCGTGGCCCCCACAAAGATGGGTGGACTTCAACTCCCAGAATTCCCCAACCAGCATTTTGCATTCTAAAAAAAGCTGTCATCAAATTCCTCGAGATTAATATCAATATATTATATTTATTGAGACCAAGATTTAAGGCCATCCAAGCAGACAGATTGCTCGGTCTCTTTTTACTGTAGATTTCAAAAAAGACTTTTAAAACGAACTGGGGCCGGGGGTGGGTGAGGGAGAATCCCAGCTATTGAATCCCACCCCCCCAAAATAAATCACTCTGCCAGATGCGCCGGTGGGTTTTCATTAATTTTTAATTATTCATTGCCGAAGGCGATAATATTTCTATGCAAAATACTCTTATATCTCCCCCCCAGCCCAGCCCCGCCCCCACCCCTGCCGATCCTCAGTGCCCCCGCCCGCAAGAAAACCCCCCCAGCTAGTTCTTTTAATTTTTATTTTACTTGGGGTTTTTGTTTTTGTGGCATTTTGGCAAGGGGAACGACTGACCCTTTTTGTGCCTGACCAACTCCTTCTGCCCCCCCTCCATCATTGGGCGCTATGTGGGGGGGGAAAACGGCATGGGGGGGGCTCAGGGATCCTGTCCCTGGATTGAAAGCCCTTGACAAGTCAGTCAGCAGGATGGCTGGAGAGGGGGAAGGGTTAAGACCCCCACTAGCTCCCCGAAAATACAGGCCCAACCCCTGGGGCCAAAAGCAGCCAGGTTTGCAGGATGGGGGCGGTCTTTGGGACCCGGGGTAATAAATAAATCTTTCTCTCTCTATACATATATATTTATATATTCCCCCCTACCCCCTTTTCCCTGGACAATGGTGCCTCCCAGCCAGCTGCCTTCTCTTCCTGGAATCGGCCACTGGGGGGGCACCCAGAGCCATCTAGACCACCCCAAGCTGCCTCTTTGTTGTGCTCAGAAAAAAAAACGCTTTTTTCCCCCTGCCTTCCTCTCTCTCTCTTTCTCCCCCCCCCCCACAACCTGGACCAGGTGAACGTCCACCTGGATGCGCGTAAAAGAAACCCAACGTTTGAAATAAAAAATGAGGAGGTGGTCTACCACCCGGGGGGTGGGTGGGTGGGAGGCGGGCAGGCGGACCCAGCAGTGGGGAGGGGGTCTCGAAGGCTTTCTTCTTCATCGGAAGGCCATGTCGAAAAACGGGATCGATCTGCTGCCTCCCATGTTTTCTCTCATTCCTGCAAACGCTGAGGACTAGGAACTTGATTTGCTTTCCGGAGAGTGCCCGTTGCGTCGAAACGGTTCGGGGCGGATAGAAACCGCAAGGCAGAATGTGCCAATGACTGAAAATTCTCCCTATCGTTTTACTCCGTAATTCACAATTTCTGCCCCCCCCCACCGCCACGAGTTCCGGAATTATCAATTTTGCATCTTATTTTGTGTGTTGCAGAGGACTTCCCAAGCGGTAAAGGGTGTGGGGGGAGGGCGTAATTTCTCTAACCGACCTTCTTCCCCCTCCAAGTTTCTCTTTGTTTTTTGCTTGTATGTACAAAAATAATAATAATAATAATAATCCGTTCCTCTTTGAAATGACAATTTTCCAATGGAAAATCAAAAGCAATTCTCCAAAGTAGATTTTTCCCCCATTAAAAACTGTTTCTCCTTTATATATTTGTGTTGGTTTTTTTTCGTAACATCACGCACAGCCGCACCAAAAGACTTGATATGACCGCAAAAAGAATCACAGGACATAGAAAAAAAATATTATTATTTTTTGCTGTTTATCTTCTTTTTCTCTTTTTCTCCTCTCTTCTTCCTTTCCCTTCCATGGAAAGAAAAATCCCCCCCCCCCGTTTTTTGTCCTCTCTTGAAGCTGCAGGTGACTCTTCATGTACTCAAAGAAATCAAAAATAAGAAGAGCCAAAAAAAGGAAAAATGCAACAATTATTTCGCATATATATGAATAAAATTCCTAAGTCGCTTGGCTATTTGACGCAAGCGTAATTCTTCTCCAATTCTTGTTTGAATTCAGTGTCTCTCAGCTTCAGCAACTTTAAGACGAGTGGACTTCCCACTCCCAGAATTCCCTGGCGCTAATACATTCCTTTTGACATGTACACCCATTGTGGCCTGCTTACTCTCTTTTAATCCCTTCCTCTGCAATCTCTCCGCTCTAGGAGATGATAGGAGAATAAAAACAGGTATGGCCGACTGGGCAATTCTGGGGCTTGAAGTCCATTCCTCTTAAAGTTGCCGCGGTTGAGAAGCACTATTTTAACGAACAATAACAATAATTCTTCCCTCGAAATATACGGAGGGAGAGAAGGAAAGCTCATTTCTCTTCCTTTCCGGGGGAGGGGGAAGGGAAAAGATATTTGAAAAAAAAAGCAAAATGTTGGGAGAATGATTTGAACCCTTTTGCAGAGGGATTTTTTTCTCTCTCTCTCGTCTTTTTCTCCCCATTGTCTCCTTCCTCTGTTCAAGAAGATGAAACCCACACGAATCCAAAGTCTTGCCAAATTCTCTTTCCGGTGTGTGTATCCAATGAGGAACTCTGCCTTGGCCACATCCAGAAGACGTAAACAGATCAAAAGTGTCTTCTGCTTGTAGGAAAAAAAAAGAAAATAAAAAAAACATCCTTTTCCTTCCTTCTTTCCTTCCTTCCTTCCTTCCTTCCTTCCTTCCTTCCTTCCTTCCTTCCTTCCTTCCTTCCTTCCTTCCTTCCTTCCTTCCTTCCTTCCTTCCAGATTCCTGGCCCGCTTCCTGCTTGCCAAATAAAAGAGATCAGAATCTAAGGACTAACTCCCCCCCTTTTTTTTCTCCTCGCCCCCCAAATGACCGCATGCAAATGCTAGCACTGTTGGGGACCAAGGGGGAGGAGGTCAGAAGCCCCTCTTTTTGCGCTGCGGAAAGAAAAACTGGGGGAGGGCATCGCCACGCGAGTCAGACAAGAAGGGGGAAAAAAAGCAGACTGTCTTCGCGCCCCCCCCCTTCCCCATCCGAGTCTTAAAACGAAGAGAAGAAGAAACTCAAAGTAAGGGCATATCTCGAGGCGCTTGCCCATCCCCCCACCCCAAAAGAGTGGCCAACAGCTAAGTTCAGGGGGGGGCAAGAGGCAGAGGCGCTCCTCTGCTCCAGAGGCAGCTCCGGCGATGCGGTTGCAGAGTTGGTGCGGTTGGTGGGTGGAATTCAGGATCCCGGGGAAATTTAGTTCATCGCCCTAAAGTCTCTCACGAGCCGGAATCCAGATATAAGGACCAGAGAGTTCCTCGACGATTCTCTTGATCTTGTGGTAGACCTCTTCGAAGCTCTCTCCTTCTACGATGGCTGGAGGGGAGAGAAGAAGAGAGGCTGAGCACCATGGGGTAGCAAGAGGGGGATCCTCTGAAGGTGTCATGGCCCCATCGGGATCCCCGTTCAGAGGAGGAGGAGTTGGAAGCGGGACTGTCCGGCGGGGAGATACCGGCTGCAAGGATGCCCGAGGTCCTACATCCACACAAACACACTTCGATCACCTCCGGATACGTTTGTGGAATAGATACGTGCAGCTGGACTAGAAACTTGAGATTATAGGGGTGTTTTTTTTAAAAATAAATAAATAAATTGTGAAGATACAGATTCGAACCTACCTGAAAAGCATTCTGTGAACTCCTGCTCCAGTTTCGTAGCTCTGTCGAAGGCCTTCCGCGCCTGCTCCTCCGTTATCCGCTTGTTAATTTCTCTGGGGTCACAAATGGCACACGTTAACCACCCAGCAAAACCCCATGGACCGCCTTGTCCCCTCGTTCATTTCAAACCTGGCTCTCTGCACATGGGCAGAGAACCCCACTGGGGTGGTTCCTCCTCCTCCTCCTCCTCCTGCCTGGTCTAATGGTCCTGTGTTTGCTCAGGGTAAGGTAGACTATTCCTGAACATGGAAGCTCCAGATGTGTCGAAGTAGCCTTCCTGCTGATTGTGAGTGATGGGAAAGGTAGTAGTCCAGACCATTTTGGTTAGAGAAGGGTAGAATTTGAGCAAAAAAACAAATTTCTGCCCTGGAGCTGATGGTCATTCAAGGGGACCCCGGACTGTTCTCTTAATGGAAAAAGGACTGAAGTCACTTAAGTAATTGAGACCTAACTTGCGTGTCCCTGACTGCCCCTGAACATGGAAGCTCCATCTACCAAAACTCCTTCCAGCCAAGGGCGGAGCCAGGGTGACCTGCTGTCTTTCCTGCTCTTGTGGCAGGGAGTTCCACAGCACAATCCCCTTACCATTTGCCTTGCCTTGCCTCCGTGTCTCTCTCTCTTCCATCAGACCCCAACATTGGGGAAAGAAGACAAAGCTTTCCCCTTAGCCCCCTTGCTTGGCTGCAGCCTCTTTGTAGCCCCCCCCAACCCTGACCAGCACACGTGTAGAGCCCCCCTCCCAGCTCCCCACCCCGCAGAACCCCCTAACTCACAAAACATTCTCGAGGGAGTGGGGCCGGATGAAAATGGCGATGGGGTGAAGCTGAGCGGCTTGCAGCCTCCGAACAGCGTTGGCGGAGACGTCCAAAATGCAGTGCTTGCCCTGGAGGGGGGAGGGGGGTTGGGGGAGGGAAGAGAACGATGGGCTCAGGAACTTACACTCACAACCGTTGCAGCATCCCTGTGGTCACGTGATCCAATTTCAATCGGCATGCTTTTATGACGGTCGTACCGTCCTGGGCTCACGTGATCCTCATCTGGGACCTTCTGACAAATAAAGTCGACGGGGAAGCCAGATTCCTTTAGCAACCGTCTTGCTGGAGTGATTCACTGAACAACTTTTGCCAAGAAAGACGGCAAACTGGGGCAAAATTCGCTTAACGACTGCTTTGCCTAGCCAGGGAAATTTTGAGCTCCGTGGCAGTCATACGTCAACGGCTCTTTGTGTTATACATCATATTCTCTGGTGGGTTTTGGTGCAAGTCCAGCTGTTTCAGCTGACTTGGCTAAGAAGCTGCGTGAACCAGCCCCAGCGATCGCTCCTTTGCAGGGGGGTGTCTCAAAGGTGTGTGTGGGGGGGTGTCACGATATGGCAGCCACAGCCATGTGGACAAAATCCCATCCCACTTTTTATGCTCCTCCTGCAGAACAACTCTGCTCACCCGTCTCCGTGTCCTCCCACATACCTGCTCAGCCACTTCCCGTACGGATTGGACGCTTGTCCCATAAAGGTGGCTATTGTATTGTCCGGCCTCGATGAACTTGTGGCTTTGAATGTCCTTCTCCATCTTCTCCCGCGAAGCCACAAAGTGGTAATCTCGGCCGTCCACTTCGTACTCTCGTTTCGGCCGCGTGGTGTCTGCAAGGGAGAGTTGGCGTCGCTCCCTTCCACAACATAGGTTGGAGGAACCCTCTCCGTAGGTGTAGGCCCCCCCTCCCCCAAATCCGTTTCCCCAGATCCAGTAAGAGATCCCAAATCCCCAGATCTCCCACGTGGGAGGACCGCTCTGTGGTGGACTCACGTGGCACGCAAGAGCCGAATTTGTCTGGAAACTCAGAGAGGAGGTCATCGTTGACACGGTCCTTGGTGGGCCCCAAAATAATGATCGGACGGGCATAATGAACTAGAACGAAAGGCAGGCAAGTTAAAAAGAGGAAGGGTCATCATGATTAGAAGGGGGGGATCCAAAATCCAAGCAGGGATCTCGAAATTTCGAGCCACTGAGATCATTTGCACATAGCCCAACGACGCGTGCAAATGTAGGTAGGGTACGACTGCAATTGTGTGTGAGTTAGGACTTCCACAAAAGGGGAGATCACTGTCCCCCCCCCCACTCCCCTCCCGGAATCATTGTTGTCCAAGTATTCCTCGACTTACAATTCACTTAGTGACCATTTAAAGTTACAATGGCACGGTTTCAGCCTCCCCCAGGCACGTCCTGAAAATTTGGATGCTTGGCAACTGACTCCTATTTATGACAATCTCAGCATCCCGGGGCCACTCTTTGCGACCTTCTGACAAGCACAATCAATGGGGAAGCCGGATTCACTTTACAACCGTGTTACTCGCTTAACAACTAAAGTGATTCACTTAACAGCTGCACCAAGAAAGGTTGTAAAATGGGGCAAAACTCACTTAGCAAGTATCTCAGTTAGCAATATAAAGTTTGGGCTTAGTTGCGACCGTAAGTTGTGGAGTACCTGTATTTAAAAGTGGGCATGGTAAGACTCGGGAAACAAGGGACTATGCCGGAGGTGTGTGGTGTGTGTGATTGTGTGTGTGTGTCCAAAAATTCAAGATGGCAGCTGTTGTCCGCAGAGAAGCCCGGGTGTGTGCAAAAGGCCTAGAGAGGCAAGTATCTGCATTGGAAGGGAATTAATTAGCAGAATACTACAAGAACAGAATTGGAAGGACCCTGGAGGTCATCTAGTCCAAAGGTTGTGGACTGGAGGAAATGGGAGGGGGAAGCATTTTACACATGTGCGTGCGCACGGGCACCTACGCACTGAAAACGGTGCGGGGCTAGCGTGATACTCACTAACCCTACCCCATCCTTACGTGGCGCAGCGTCATTTCTGTGCCCTGTGGCACGGCAGCATCCATTTTTTGTGCCTTGCAGCGTGGTGGTGACTCATTTTGGCACGCCGCAGCATGGCGGCGCCCCGTTTCCCCACCCCCGTGGCATGGTGGGCATCCCATTTTCATGCCCTGAGGTGTAGTGGCGGCATCCTGTTTTTGCGCCCCGTGGCTCAAGCATGCAGGTGGGAGAAATCCAGAACATTTTCCCAGTTATCCCAAATGGGCTTCCTGGCTTCTCTCGGGCTGTTTTGGAACTGTTTGACTTTGATGTGATATCAAAGGAGAAATCAAATCGATTGTCGCCCTCCCCCCCCCCCAGGGTTGAGGGAGGTGGAAAGAAAAAGGCAAAATCTGGGGAGGTGTAGTGCTTGTGGTGGTGGTGGGGTTTGCCAGAGAGTTTGGCCAAGGAACCAACCCCCCCCCCGCGCCAATCTGCTGCCTTTCAGAAGTGTTTGACTACACCTCCCATCACTCCCAGCCGACTCAGAGACGCCTTTCAACTGCCTTGACCAGCGATGGGTTCTTCGGTCCCATATCTACATCCGATAACCATTTCTACTTGTCTTTCCTGAATTGCCTACGTTTTTCCTCTTTTTTTCTTCATTGGGGGGGGCATTTCACACAGCTTTTCTGCCCGCTGCATTTGCACTGGAAGATGGGACACCGATGTTGTGAAACACAGCACCAGTGGGGCGGGGGACAAGCAAAGAAGCCAGAAATGGGGGGGGGGGTTCACCTTCCATTTGCACAACAGTTTCGTAGCTCAACACAGCATCTTCTCGACCTGCAGAGGAAAAATAGGGAGTGTGGTCAAATATTCTTCCAGGAGGAGGAGGAGGAGGAGGAGGAGGAGGAGGAGGAGGAGGAGGAACAGGGATAGCGGAGAGAAAGAGACAGCAAGCAGGGAAGCGGACAGGAGGAAACGGAGGTTCCCCAGGGGTGGACAAAGGTTCAGGAAGCAGGACCTCAAGAGACTGACACCCACCTTGACAGCCTGATCCAGGGCCCCGATCCTGGAGGAGGGAAGGAAGGAAGAGAAAATAAGGAAGAGGAAGAGAGAAGGAGCAGAGAAAAAGAGAGGGGAACGCACACCACTGTTTCTGTGAGGGAGGTGGGGACAATGTCTGTGGACACTGGAGGGGTGTTCCTCCTCAAAGAGGGGGGGCTCTGGAAGGGAAGCTTCTTCCCCAGGACTCCAGGCGCAGGACTAAAGGTGGCAGCTGCTCCCACCCTGAAGAGGTTCTCCAGATGTGGAGAAAGCCCACCACGTTGTCCAGCAGGACACACAGATCTGTAGGACCCTGCTCGGGTGCGCTGCTCCGTGGACGTTAAACTGTCTTTCCCACACTGCGCAGACGTGTCTCGTTAGAAAGGTTTTTCCAAGCTGCAGAAGAGATCTCCGGGGCTAATTCAGGACAGATCCCTCTACACACACACACACACACACACACACACACAAAACACGCACACACGGGTCCCCAGGAGAAGCCTAGCAGGGGTTTGACGGCAGGGAACAAAAACGAGAGCAGCGTGCCCGGCCGGAGCTTGGCTCGGAGCTGGGTTCCCCCACCTCCTCCCTTTGAAGACTGGTGGACTTTAATTTTGAATGCCCAGCTTGCAGGCTAACAAATTACTAAAAGGTGTTACAGGTTGTGCTGGAGTTAGGGGACAATTGGGAGTAGGACTCCCACATGGCTTCGTAAACGGAGGTTGTTAACTGAATCACAGTGCTGGTTAGGCGAGAACTTCCTTTTGCTTCCTGCTAGCTCCACTACCAAAAGCTGGCAGGAAGTTGCCACTCCCAGGTGTTTGCAAGCAGGTGGCAGGTAGGTAAGCTGCCGGTGGAGAGGAGTGTGGGAGTGGCAGGGGAGGCCTGGAGAGCCTTGGAGGGGAGGAAATTGCCGGGGTGTGTAAGTGGCAGGGGAAGTGTGACAGGGATGTGCAGGGTGTACAAGAGTGTGAGGGCGTGTGAGGGTGTAATGGACATGATGAACCTTAGGAAGGGTGCATGGGAGTATACGAGCGGTGGGGAGATGCAGCAAGGCTCGGGGACGGAGTGTGAGTGTGCAAGGGAGGCACGGTGAGGCTTGAGAAGGGTGTACGGGCAGTGGTGGGATTCAAATATGTGAACAGCCAGTTCTCTGTGTGGATGCCACTTCCAGAAGTCCGTTCTGGGCCTGGGCAGCAAAAAAATTAGCTACCGGTTCTGCTGAACTGGTACGAACTGGCTGAATCCCACCAGCGTGTATGGGGCTGTGCAAGAGGCTGAGTCAGCGCATGCTTAGAGGGTCGGGTGAGGAAAACTAAC
This sequence comes from Vipera berus, assembly GCF_964194415.1. NCBI lineage: Eukaryota > Metazoa > Chordata > Lepidosauria > Squamata > Viperidae > Vipera > Vipera berus. The sequence continues at coordinate 75,376,438 of NC_138210.1, read as the reverse complement.
ATCAGTGACCTGCCATCTTTTCTGCCGTCTTCCCCAGTGACTTTCTGGGGAAGCCAGCAGGAAATGTCACGAACGGCTTTCACATAATTGTGAGGCCCTGCAACCACTTGTAAAGGTGAGCCAGCTGCCAAGCGCCCAGATCACAATCATGTGACTTCATAACGTAACTCCGAATGGTTATAACTCGAGAACTACCTGTAATCAGAGAGGGTTTGGCCAGACTCCAGATTAGACGCTTCTCGGTAATTCCAAATTATCTTGACAAATGTCTCACAGTTACGTTGGGGTCCTGAACCCCGTCTTTTTCAAGACCAGGGATGGACTCACCTTTGCTTTTAATCGTGTCCACTCCCGTCGCTCGACCCTGCAGAAGGCAGAGAGAGAGAAGGCGCATCAGCTGGGGATCCCAAGGCCTTCCTTCTCAGCCCCCCAACGATCGCTAAAGTCCAGGATCTTCTCCAACTGCCCAAAGATGGGGGCTCCCCACCATTAAAACCCACCCCAAATGGCATGAGACCATCAAATTTCGCCGCTAAGAATTGAGCACCTTACAAGATTTCCCACCAATTTTACCACATCGATTGACACGATCTAGCACATCAATTTTTGGCGACCGCAAACCACCAAAAATCTTGCAGGGGATTTGCTGGTTTTCGCACAACCAGGCAAGACCACAGACATGTTCCACTTTTGAAAGTCGCAGGAGACACACACACACACACATCCCCCAAAACCCTCTCCCTTACCGCCTCTTGCTGGGAATAAAGCCAAGCTCGTCACTGTCACCATCCGGATGGACGCGTCGCGCCTGCCACCATTCCTCGTCGGAAGCGTCAATGACATGTAGGACGTCGCCAAAATGGAAACTCAGAGCTTGGCTCAAGAAGCCACAATCCTTGGTCTTGTCGTAGTCGAAGAGAGCCCTGTTTGATGGAGGTGGGAGGGGGAATGGGAGTGGGCGTACAGGTGAGAAGGCCAAAAAGTCACGGACTGTTTCAAATTTGCTCCTTAAATTCGCTGGATGGTGAGATGGGCTGCATATACAGTTTCTCAGGAAGGAAACCCTACAGCATTTCAGACAAACGGCTGTCCAGTCTCTTCTTAAAAAGTTGAGGACTGTCTGTGAATGGGACATTTCCACCAGGCAAGTTGACAGATTCTTATTTTTAAAATAACACCATTACCACCACTCTGGTGATTGTTATTTTTTTGTGTGTGTGGGGAGACACCCCTGGATTCTAGGACGGGGGCCTAAGGGCTGGGGGCTCACCGGATGTAGAAGCCCCTTTTGGGGTTACTCCGAAGCGAGGCGGTTCCTGAGCCCAAACTGCTATTCATCAGTTGTTCCCGCAGATCGTGGATCTTGGCTTCGAAGCGGCTGTACTCTGGAAGGGGGAAGAGATCCAGAAGCGGGTCTGTGTGTGTGTGTGTGTGTGTGTGTGTTTGTGCGATGCTGGGTCATAGAATCACGGAGTTGTAGAATTGAAATTCCCCCAGAGATCATCAAGTCTGCTACTTCTCCAACCTTGGGGACTTGAAGAGCTGAGGACTTCAACTCCCAGAATTCCCTGGCACTAATACATTCCTTTCGATATGTACACCCATCGTGGCCTGCATACTCTCTTGTAGTCCCTTTCTCTGCAATCTCTCCGCTCAAGGAGATGACAGGAGAATAAAAACAGGCCCGGCTGGCTGGGGAATTCTGGGGGTTGAAATCCTCCCCTCTTAAAGTTCACGAGGTTGGGAAGCATCAAACACAGAGATGATCACTGACACCTCCAAAAGCGACAGGTGACATGTCAATGTGCCCCCCACCCCCATTTCAAACAGCCCCCTCCTCTGCAGACATTTTCACCCAAAGCACCTGCAGGGCAGGTCGAAAAAGTCAAGAGGGCAGCCAAGACCAAAGTTGTGCCTCTTTGTTGTGCACGGCACAATACAGGCAGTTCTCAACCTACAACGGTTCGTTACGGCAATGAAAAAGGGGGCTTATGACCATTTTTTCACACTTAACGACTGTCGCAGCCTCCCCAGGGTCACGGGATCAAAAATTCAGATGTTTGGCAACTGACTCGTATTTATGATGGTCGCAGCGTCCTGGCGTCACATGATCCCCTTTTGCGACCGTCTGACAGGCAAAGTGAGGGGGGAGGGCAAGCTGGATTCATTTAACGACCGTGTTATTAACTTAAGAACTGCAGTGATTCACTTAACAACTGTGGCCAGAAAAGTCCTACAATGAGGTTAAACTCACTTAGCAAGATAAATTTTCGGCTCCATTGTGGTCGTACGTTGAGGACTCACCTGTATTGACACCCATACCTCCCCAACCCCATAGACACCCCCATTTCCATCTCCCTCCCTCAGGAGTGCTAATAAAATTGGGGAGGGGGAGATTAAAAAAAACCTAAAAATTCTCCCCAAATTTTCACCCCAATCGTCCTCAGCGGGATGGATGCCCAGTCATAACTAGCCAGGATGAAACACCACCAGGAAAGCTCACAAATTATCATTTTTTTAACCCCCCCACCCCCCTCCTCGCCACTTTTCAGGTGGAGGGGTTGACTTTCACCCACCCTGTCTCCCACCTCCCCTCGTGTGTCCTGCATTGGGTCTCTCTCCCCCACCCCCAAAAAATATATCTCACCATCTGGCTTGTACTGGGCGATAATGGTGACCGTCTGCCCGGCGTTTTTCAGAGCGATGGCAGCTTGTTCGTGGGTAGCGTTCCTGAGATCCACGCCGTTGACCTGTCGGAAGAGGTTAATAACCGATCAGAAGAGCTGGAAAGGACCTTAGAGGTCATCTAGTCCAACCCCCTGCTGAGGCAGGAGACCATATATCATTTCAGACACGTGGCTGGCCAGTCTCCTCTTAAAAACCTCCAGTGTTGGAGTGTTCACAACTTCTGGTGGCAAGCTGTTCCACTGGTGAATTATCCTCACTCTTAGGAAATTTCTCCTTAATTCCAGGTTGCTTCTCTCCTGGATTGGTTTCCATCTGTTGCTTCTTGCTCTGCCTTCAGGTGCTTTGGAGAAGAGGGGGAACCCCCCCTCTTCTTTGAGGCAGCCCCTCAAATACTGGAATACTGCTATCATGTCCCCCTTAGTCCTTCTTTTCTCTAGACTAGCCATTCCCAAATCCTGCAACCGTTCTTTGTATGTTTTAGTCACCAGGCCTTGGATCCTCTGAGTTACTCTTCTCTGCACTTTTTCCAAAGTTTCACCACCTTTTTTGTAATGTCGTGGCCAAAACTGGCTGCAGTATTCCAGATGTGGCCATACTAAGGCTCTGTAAAGCAGTCCTAAATACTTCAGCTGATTTTGATTCTATGCCTCTGTTTATACAACCAGGGATTGCATTAGCTTCTTTAGTTGCTGCCGCACACTGCTTATTATACTGCTCATTATTTTATTTTATTTTATTTTATTTATTTTATTACATTTATATACTGCCCTTTCCCGAAGGACTCATTATAAATAAGCAGTTTGCGGCAGCAACCAAAGAAGCTAATACCAACCCTGGGTTTTATATTATAATAAATATTACATATATATCATTATATATATATATGTGTGTGTGTGTGTGTGTGTATGTATATGTATGTATGTGTATATATATATATATATATATATATATATATATATATATATATATATATATATATATATATATATATACATATATATATATATATATATATATATATATATATATATATGTATGTGTGTATATATATATACACATACATACATACATACATACACACACACACACACACACACACACACACACACACACACACACACACACATATATATATATATATATATATATATATATATATATATATATATATATATATTATTTATTTAATTAAATTTTTATACCGCCCTTCTCCCGAAGGACTCATATATATATGTATGTGTACGTGCCCACAGAGAGGGCCTCCTCAGGGTGCTTCCGGTCAGGGAATGTCGACTGGTGGCCCCCAGGGGGAGGGCCTTCTCTGTGGGTGCCCCCGGCACTATGGAACCAACTGCCGGTTGAGCTCCGGATGGCATCGGACCTCCGATCCTTCCGTCGCGGGTTGAAGACCCACTAGTTTGAGTTAGCTGGTCTGGCCTGAAGGGGAATATGGGTTTTTAATTGGTTTTATTATTTTACTATTGCTGTATTTTAATTGGGCATGGTTTAATTCTCTTTTAATTTTTGTACAGTTATTTATATATGCCCTGTGAACCGCCCTGAGTCCCTAGGGAGAAGGGCGGTATAGAAATCCAAGAAATGAAATGAAATGAAATGAAAAATATATATATATATATATATATATATATATAGGTCCGACCCATCGCGACCCTATGGACAACGTTCCTCCAGGCTTTCCTGTCCTTTTACCATCTTCTGGAGTCCATTTAAGCTCACGCCTACTCTCTCTCTCTCTCTCTCTCTCTCTCTCTCTCTCTCTATATATATATATATATATATATATATATATATATATATATATATATTCACGGGTATGTAGGTCTTGGCGTATTTTCCCGTGTAAGATTGAGAGTGTCTTACACTCTCAATCTTAGACGGGAAAAGACCCGAATACGCCAAGACCTACATAGATAAATAGATAGATAGATAGATAGATAGATAGATAGATAGATAGATAATATATAGATATATATAGATATATAGATATATACATATACATACATACATACATATATATATATATATATACTGTATATATTGATAAGCAGGATAATAAACAGTCTAATAAATATTACAATAAATATTATGTATATTTTAAGCAATATCATAAGCAGGATAATAAACTATAATAAATAGTATAATAAATATTATATATATTATCATAAGCAGGAAAGTAAGCAATATAATAAGCAGTATAATAATTAGTAAGATAAATATTATAATATATATTACAATAAATATTGTATAATAAGCAAGTATAATAATTAGTAAGATAAACATTATAATATATATTACAATAAATATTGTATATTATAACAAGCAGAATAAACTATAATAAATATTATAATAAATATTATATATATTATAGTAAGCAGGATAGTAAGCAGTATAATAAATATTATATATATTCTAATAAGCAGTAAAATAAACTATAATAAATATTATAATAAATATTATGTATACTAGCAAGCAATATACTAAGCAGTGTAATGAATATTATATATATATGTATGTATGTATGTATGTGGTGGCACGACAGCTCCCTTTGAACCTGGAGGAAACTGAATATCTAGATCCGTACCAATCGGGTTTCAGACCCGGGCACAGCACGGAGATGGCATTGGTCGCACTGGTGAATGATCTCTGGCGGGCCCGAGATAGAGGTTATTCCTCTGTCCTGGTCCTATTAGATCTATCAGCGGCTTTTGATACCATCGACCATGGTATCTTACTGCGTCGTCTTGAGGGGATGGGAGTGGGAGGCACCGTTCTGCAGGTGGTTCTCCTCCTACCTCTCGGACCGTTCGCAGACGGTGTTGGCAGGAGGGCAGAGGTCAAGCCCTAGGCCTCTTAGTTGTGGAGTGCCTCAGGGTTCGGTGCTCTCGCCCCTCCTGTTCAACATCTATATGAAGCCGCTGGGAGAGATCATCCGTAGCTTCGGGGTGAAATATCATCAATATGCTGATGATACCCAGCTATTCATCTCCACCCCGAACCAACCCAGTGATGCCCTCGATGTGATGTCCCGTTGCCTGGAAGCAGTACAGATTTGGATGGGAGAAAACAGGCTTCGACTCAACCCGGCCAAGACTGAGTGGCTGTACATACCGTCATCTCGTTTAGTCCAAGAGGTTCCATCTCTGACTATAGGAGGAGAGATGTTACCTCCCATTGATAGAGCACGCAATCTGGGCGTCCTCCTAGATTCACGACTCAGTTTTGAAGATCATATTGGAGTCGTGGCTAGGGGGGCATTTGCACAGATTCGTCTTATATACCAATTGCGCCCCTTTTTGGACCGAGATGCCCTACGTACAGTCACCCACGCACTCGTAACCTCCCGTATTGATTACTGTAATGCTCTCTACATGGGGCTGCCCTTGAAGACCACCCGAAGGCTTCAGCTGGTGCAGAATGCAGCTGCACGGGTTGTGATGGGAGCACCCCGATACTCCCATATTACACCCCTCCTGCGTGAGCTGCATTGGCTACCAGTTGCCCTCCGGGTGAGATTTAAGGTGCTGGTACTTACCTTTAAAGCCCTACATGGCTTAGGTCCGGGATACTTGCAGGACCATCTGCTGCCGGGAACAAATTCCCATCGTCCAGTACGCTCACACAGAGAAGGCCTCCTCAGGGTACCGTCAGCTAGGCAATGTAGGCTGGCGACCCCCAGGGGGAGGGCCTTCTCTGTGGGAGCGCCAACCCTATGGAATCAGCTCCCCCCTGAGCTTCAGATGGCCCAAAACCTCCAATCCTTTTGCCGCGGCCTCAAAACACTCCTGTTCCACCAGGCTGACCTGGACTGACAGGCATTTTAATTAATTTATATTTAGAATTTTTAATTTATTTTTAATTCTTTAATCTTAATTTATTGCACAGATGCTTTCAATTTTATTTTTATCTTGATTTCTGTACTTATTATATGTTTTGTTGTTAGCCGCCCTGAGTCCTTCGGGAGATAGGGCGGGATATAAATCCCATCAATAAATAAATAAAATAAATGTATGTATGTATGTATGTATTCTGATATGCAGTATAATGCCTACTATCCTGCTTATTAGTCTGGTTCAACCCCAGGCCTGCTGGCCCTTCGAGGGAGCCGCAGGAGTGGGAGGGGGTGTCTCTTACTGAGAAGATCTGGTCCCCCTTCCGAAGTTCCCCGCTGAGGTCAGCCGGTCCTCCGGCCAGGATGAAGGAGATGAAAATGCCCTCGCCGTCTTCGCCCCCCACGATGTTGAACCCCAGCCCTGTGGAGCCACGGTGGATCACGATGCGGCGTGGTTCCCTGGAGAGAGAGAAAAAAGTGAGGGGGTCCCAGGGGGTCATCTAGTCCAGCCCCCGCTCCCCTGCTGGCTGGGCTACTCTGGGAGTTGAAGCCTACACATCTTCAAATGGCCGAGTTTGAAACGGACTCCCCTCCTCCCGATGTCTCACGTGGCTCCTTCCGTGGCCTTCCTTCCGAACCCTTTCGGGTAATTAAATCTGTGCTCGGATCTCCACTTGGTGACCCTTTTCAGACTAAGCCAACCCAAATCCTTCGCATCTTCCTCTGCGGTGGCCGTGCGCCCTTTGGCAGCCCACTGGGCTCACTCCAAATTGAAACTGTCTTGGCAACTGACTCGCATTTATGATGGCCGGAGCGTCCCAGAGATCTCGTAATCCCCTTTGGCGGCCTTCTGACAGCCCAAGTCAATGGGGAAGCCAGATCCGCTTAACAACCGTGTTCCTCATTTAACAACCGCAGTGATTCCCTTAACAAGAGTGGCAGGAAAGGTCGTAAAATGGGGCAAAGCTTGCTTAAAAAACTGTCTCGCTTAACAACCTAAATTTTGGGCCCAGCTGTGGCCAAGCAGAGCCGTTCACTGTCCTTGGTGCTGAATCCACAGCTGCCTTCAGCACCAAGGACAGCCAATGGCTCGGCCGAGGCTCTGCGCCAGGTGCGAGGAGGCCACACCCTGAGGAGGCGGAGCCAGCACTTACCTGGGAATATCTTCCTCCCCCATCAGTTCTTTTGGGATGGGGGAGTACCTCCGAGGAGAGGTGGGGGTCATGGCTTGTGGGTAGTCGCTACCCAGGTAACTCTGATGACCGATTTCGTTGTCCAGGTGATGAGAGTAAGCTAGCCACAAAGAAGAATAATAATGATGATGATTTATTGGATTTATACACCACCCGGCTTCCAAACGAACATGCAAGGAAGCAAAAGGGAAGGAAGCGGGATTAAAAAAGGGGGAGGTGGCGTTTTTGCAGAGGCAAAGAGCTTTGATTAAGAATTTGCACACACACAAAAATGTATTTCTCATCTGTTGGTGGGCAGTAATGTGTTTTTTTAATAGATCAGTGAAGCTCTGCAAATGTTAAAAATAAAGGCCTTTAAGGTCCCTCACAGCCAGAGATATAAAAAAAAATCCCCCAGTTTTGCAAGTATGATGAGTTTAGTCGGGTTTCCTCTGGAGAGGTCAGGGTCATTCTCAAGCCCATGGATGACCAAGGATGCCTCCGTTGTGAGGTTCTCTAAGAAGGGAGGAGGTGGAGAGAGCAGGAGGAAGGGGCGGGAAGCCACTCACAGGAAGTGAGGTCAGGAGGGGCGTAAGAGTCGTTCAAGTCGAGGGTGGTGGGCTTGGCCACCTTCAGGTACACAATGTCGAAGGTGTTCTTCAGAGCTGCCACAGCGTCTTCGTGCATGACATCCTCCAGGCTCACATTGTTTACCTGCAAGTAGGGGGGGAGAAAGGGCTGTTGATTGACAGACTCACCTGTGGTGTTGGGTGAAGGCACTCCGCGTCCCACTCAACCCATTTTCATCCTGGCTAGTTACAAACTTAGCATCTGTTTAGCTCAGCATTTCTCAACCTTGGGAACTTTAAAAAGTGTGGACTTCAACTCCCAGAATTCCCCAGCCAGCAATGGGGAATTACACATCTGAGATGAAGGGAGACGTAATCCCTGAAAGATCACCTCTTGTGAAAGTTGTGAATTTCCCCCAGCCTACACTTAGGGGTGCCGACAGGAAGAAAGAGCCAGCGACATCACATATATCATGACTTAAATGCACAAATTTGTGAGTTCGCTTAAGTTGGGCTAGGTTGGGTTGGGTTAGGTTGGGTTTAGTAGAGTTGAGTTGAAGAGTTGGATTGGGTTGAGTTGAGTAGAGTTGAAGAGTTGGGTTGGGTTGAGTTGAGTTGAAGAGTTGGGTTGGGTTGAGTAGGGTTGGGTTAGATTAACTTCAATTGAGTTGGGATGAGTTGAGTTGGGTTCAGTAAGGTTAAATTGGCTTGAATTGAATTGTTGAGTTGGGTAACATTAAGTTAGGCTGAGTAGCATTGAAGAGTTGGGTTGGGTGGAGTTGGGTTGTGCTTGATGAATTTCAATTGAATTGGGATGAATTGAGTTGGGTTTGGTAAAAGTTAAATTGGGTTGAATTGAATTGTTGAGTTGGGTAAGGTTAAATTAAGTTGAGTAGTGCAGAAGAGTTAGGTTGGGTTGGATTTGATGAACTTCAATTGAGTTAGGATGAGTTGAGTTGGATTGGGTAAGGTTACATTGGGTTGAGTTGAATTGAGTTGGGTTGGGTAAGCTTAAATTAGGTTGAGTTGAATGGAGTTGGGTTGAGTAAGGTTAAATTGGTTTGAGTTGAATTGAATTGGGTTGGGTAAGGTTAATTTAGGTTGAGTTGAATTGAATTGGGTTGGGCAAGGTTAATTTAGGTTGAGTTGAATTGAGTTGTTGGGAAAGGTTAAATTAGGTTGAGTTGAACTGAGTTGGGTTGAGTAAGGTTAAATTAAGCTGATGTCAAGTTTCCGATGTCAGCAGCGTTGACAGCTGAGTTGAGTCATTAGGCTGAGTTGGGTTGGGTTGGGTTAAATTAACTTGAATTTAGTTGGGTTGAGTTGAGTAAACTGAACTGAACTGAAGATATCTGAAGCATTATGGCTGATTTGGCCAGATCTATCATCCCTTGTTAATCTGGACTGAAATTATCTATTCCTTTTGGCTATCTCTAGATTTAACTTTGGGGGAATTCTTGTAAGACCGTTCCCCCACCCGGGTTCTTGGGCAGCCCACAAACAGTCCCACCCAGCCCAGGCCTTACCGCCAGGATTTTGTCCCCGATCTGCAGCCGCCCGTCCTTGTGGGCTGCTCCGCCCTCAATGATTTTGGTGACGTAGATGCTGTTGTCCCCCGGAATGTGCTGGTTGCCCACACCGCCCGCAATGCTGAAGCCCAGCCCTGTGGAAAAAGTCCAGAGGAGAAAGTTTGTGATAGAGAAGGGTGGAGAGCAGGGTGCACGTAAGGTGAAAACATCTGGAGGAAACATTTTCTTAGGGCTGAATTCTTTTTAACACAGGTCCACCACCTATGGTCCACAGCCCGGTACCGGGTCCACAACAGGCCACGGGAACACCTAGCGAGCTCCACCCCACTCGCGGGAGTGCTTTTAACCATTTTAAGAAGATCCCATACAATCTCTAATATCATCTAGCCCAGAATTTCCCAAACTTTCTGGCTTGACAGCCCAGCAGGGAAATATGCGTGCACGCAGCCCTGCACGTTCATGGGCAAACGGGAGCACGCAGGACACCGGCGCTAGTGCGCGTGTGCCCCCGCAAGTGGGCTGCGCGTACCCATGGCACATGAGCTACCGCCTGTGTGCATGCGCAAATGGGCCACATGCCCCCCACGGCACAGGCACGTACATGCAAATGGGCCGCAAGCGCCTGCGTGACACTGGCGGCGATGCTAGCGTTCCCACGCGTGTGCAAATGGTGCTACCGTGAGTGGGTGGGGCTCGCCAGCTATTCCTGGGGCCAGTGGCCAACCTGGGTACTAGTCCAACCCCCAGCCCATGTCAGCATCTACTGCGTGACATGAGCATCTGGATAACTTGAAGGCCTCCAGCAATTAGAACTGACATTCCATACTAAAAGACAGCATGGATGCAACAGCCCTTCTCCCTCATTTGTGCCCAGCACGTGGCCTTTAAAGATACACTGTGCCTGCCACTGGAGGTTCCATTAGCTGTGCTAGGGCTGACAGGATGGTGGGGGTGGAGAAGATCTTTTTTTCCCTCTATGAAGGGTCCCTGTTCAGAAGCAGAACCAGACACGAATTCTCCACTTAGGGCAGTACTTGTCACCTTTGGCGACTTGACGATGGGTGGACTTCAGCTCCCAGAATTCCCTGGCGCTAATACATCCCTTTTGCTAGGTACACCCATTGTGGCCTGCATACTCCCTTGCAATCCCTTTCTCTGCAATCTCTCCACCCTAGGGGGATAGGAGAAAAAAAAAAGAAAGGCATGGCTGGCTATGGAATTCTGGGAGTTGAAGTCCACCCATTTTAAAGCTGCTGAAGTTGAGAAAGACTGGTTTGGGGTAACGTGGCTTCACCCAAGAGTCCTAAAGAGGGGGAACATGAGCTCCCCCAGGTCTGTGGGAAGTCCTGGGGGGGGCTGAGGGTGGTTACCTTTAGGACCTTTGATCAGCTTGATCTCGATCACCTTCTCTGCCAGCGGTTTCCGGCGCATGACGTAGAGCCGCACGATGGAGCCGGCCTCCTTCAACGCTTCCACTGCCGTGCTGTGGGTCACCTCCCGTACGTCCACATCGTTCACAAAAAGAATGCTGTCGTTCACTCTGTTCCGGGGGAGAAATCATAAAAAAAAATAAATCAGAATTGTAATTCCCCCCGGGAGTCATTTGGTTGACTCGGGCAGCTGGAGAACTGGAATGCACGAATAAAATAGATTACAGGCAGTCCTCGACTTATGAGCACGCGCTTAGTGACCATTTGAAAAAAAAAGGACTTACGACTGCTTTACACACTTACGACTATTGCAGCATCCCCTGTGGTCACGTTGTCAAAATTCGGACGCTTGGCAACTGACTCGCATTTATGACGGTCGCAGCGTCCCAGGGGCGGGTCACGTGATCCCCTTTTGTGACCTCCTGACATGCAAAGTCAATGGAGAAGCTGGATTCGCTTAACAACCGTGTTGCTAATTGAACAACTGCAGTGACTCACTTAATAACACTGGCAAAAAAGGTCGTAAAATCGGGCAAAATTCACTTAACAGAATAGAATAGAATAGAATAGAATAGAATAGAATAGAATAGAATAGAATAGAATAGAATAGAATAGAATAGAATAGAATAGAATAGAGGATGGAATTGGAATTGGAATTGGAATTGGAATAGAATAGAATAGAATAGAATAGAATAGAATAGAATAGAATAGAATAAGAAATGGAAAGAATAGAATAGAATAGAATAGAATAATAAGAGAATAATAAAAAATAGAATAGAGAGGAACAGAACAGAACAGAATAGAATAGGGCTCAATTGTGTTCACAAGTCAAGGACTCCCTGAAATAAATTTTAAAAGGGGGGAAGAGATGGACCATGGAAGCTGGGTTTTTGGGGATGGGGGGGGCGGACAGAACTGATGTCCTCTTGGTCCCCTTCTTCAGATCTGGCTCCATTTACGGCAAAGAGATCAAAGGAACAAAAGGGATTGTGCGAGATTTGAGATAAATTAAGCTAGGATGAAGCTTGGATCATAGTTTTGGGGCCACCATCTTGACTTTTTTGACTTCTTGGGGGGGGGGAACAGATAAAGACCCCTGCTCAGTCTCTCCCTATTTTGACCCGCTCCCTTGCAAAGGATCAGATGAAAGCCTTCGGCCATATTGTTTGGGATGAAGGGAATATCCGGGTAGCTTTTATCAGAATTTCTGTCTTGCTTTTCAAGCCTCGCAGGTGACAACTTTAGCCAGTCTTGGGGGTGGGGGGGGGCAGGGGGTGGGAAGCAGCTCAGCAGGGCTAGGGATGGTGAGTCCTGGGATGGGACACCACCAGGAGAGCCAGGTTTCTAGGTGGATCTAAAAACCGAGCCAAGCAAGAAGGCAAAGCCATCTCTACACGGCCTCTTCAGAGAACGCAGCGCTGGAAGGATTCTTCCACCCACCCCCCGCCACCCCACGCCCGACGTTCACCTTAATCTGCCATCTTGAGCGGCCGCCCCTCCAGGGATGATTTTGGTGATGAAGATGCTGGGGTCGTCGCCAACGTGTGGATTGTCGGTGCCCCCGGCAATGCTGAACCCCAGCCCGGAGTTGCCCTGCGAGAGAGTAAGGTCTAAGTACAAACTTCAACTCCCAGAATTCCCCAGCCAGGAAGGCATCCTTAAGTCCTGCAGACTTCAACTCCCATAATTGAGATTGAGATTGAGATTTATTAAATTTATATGCCGCCCTTCTCCCCAAGGACTCAGGGCGGCTCACAACAATAAAAAATTAAAAAACATAAAGTACAAAATTTAAAAAAGAATTAAACAATGGATGTAATAAATGACAATTTAACCCAGCCAGAAAGGCATCCTTAAGTCCTGAGGACTTCAGCTCCCAGAATTCCCCAGCCAGGAAGGCATCTTTAAGTCCTGCAGACTTCAACTCCCAGAATTCCCCAGCCAGGAAGGCATCTTTAAGTCCTGCGGACTTCAACTCCCAGAATTCCCCAGTCAGGAAGGCATCCTTGAGTCCTGCAGACTTCAACTCCCAGAATTCCCCAGCCAGCATACTCATTGTGGCCCTGATTACTCTCTTATAATCCCTTCCTCTCCAATCTCTCTGCTTTAAGGGATAGGTGAAAAAAAAACCAGGCATGGCTGGCTGGGGAATTCTGGGAGCTGAAGTCCACCCGTCTTAAAGTTGCAAAGTTGAGAAACATACGTAAATGACTTCTTTGTCCCCTTGATTTCGCACGCACGCACGCACGCACACACACACACACACACACAAACACACACACTTACCCTCTCTAGTGTAATCTCTTCATATTCCATCTCGCCTTCGGTTCCATTTACCTGCCGGGAAAAAAGAAGGATGCGCAGTGAGAGGTTTGATGGAGGCGGGTTGGTTTGCTGCCCCAAGAGGGAAAAACTTCTGGAAGACCTTCGGGATTCGGGCGGTGGGGGTGGGGGGGTGGGGAGAGAGGCGGAAGTGGCCAGCGAGGGGGGGTGTCATGCGAGGGCGGGGTGGGGGGGGGCTGGCCAGAGGACCTGGGGGAGGCGTCGAAGTGGACCTCTGCGGAAACTCACATAAGCTGGTGCTTCTAAAGTGTCGGTGTTGACAATGACGGGTGGAGAATTGGCCTGGAGACAGACAAAGAGAGAGAGAGGGGGGGGGGAAAGAGGAGGGGGCGAAATTATAGGACTGCACAGCCTGGAGGCCACGTCTCCTGATAATCTCTTTCTTGCAAGGGTCTTCAGCAGATCTGGATCTGCAAGGGCCGGGGACCCCACCCCTGGATGCTTTTTCCACCCACCCACCCCTCGTGCATGCAGCCTGGACAACCCCCTTCCCCCCCCCCGCCTCCCCCAGCCTGACCCCCCCCAAAAAACCTCAAATCTGCATTCTCCCTTCCATCCATGCAGCCCCTTCGCAGGGCCATTTTATGCTGGAGCCCAAAACGCCGTGCAATGCAAACAGGGATCTCCATATGAAAATAAAATAAAAATAAAAATAATAAAATAAAATAAAATAAAATAATAAAATAAAATAATAAAATGAAATGAAATGAAATGAAATAAAATAATAAAATAAAATAAAAAATAAAAATAATAATAATAATAAAATAAAATAAAATAAAATAAACCAAATATTGCACAGTGGGTTGCCGAGTGCAGGGCGCAAAATGTGGCTACCCTGAGTAGCTGGTGGGGTCCCTGACTGACGGAGACGGGGCAAAGGGAGGGGAGGAGAGGGCCCAAGGGAACTCCACGCATATCTCTTGCGATGCCAAATTGGGACACCGGTAGGCATCGTACTGGCGGGGTAGCCACGGGGGTGGGGGTGCCAACCTGTTTGGCCTGGAATCCAAGAGGGCTGAAGTCCTGCTTGGCTCCCCACCCACTCACCTCTCTCTCCCCCCACTCCATTTTTCATGCTTTCCCTCTTTTTCTTCCACCTCCAGTGGCTGACAACAGTCTCCATGGCAACGCCATGACAACAGCATCTCCCTCTGGGGATGCAAATGAAGGGGACAGTCCTCAGGTGGGAGGGGCTGAACTATGTATTTGGGGAGGGGGGGCTATTTTATTGGAAAGAGGGAGGGAGCAACCCCAGTCTCCCCCCCCCAGGCCAAAATGACCCTCCCGTCCGTCTGTCACGGGGGCAAGGAAGGACGTCAGCCCAGCTTCCCAACCTGAACCCTCTTTGGGGGTGGTGGTGTTTGGACTACAGCACCCATCAGCCCCCGCCCGGGGTGGATGGACATTGGAGTCCAACGTCCCGTGGGCAGGGGAGGCTGGAGGGGTGTAGTGGAGGTCTGCGTCTGGAAATGCACATTTGAACTCCTCAGGGTGATGCCACAAACCACGGCTTCCTCGTTGGAGCGGCGACACGTCAACGAAGCCGTGATGTCATCAAGGCTTGTTCCCAGGGCAGGGATTATGGGTGGGGAATGGACAGTCTGGATTCATAGCCTAACCAAGGCCTAACCAAGAATTATTAAGGTAGCGGCAAAGAACGTCAGCCATTCCACGGAAGGCGGGGGGGGGGTGTATATATAAATTTATTTATTCAGCCTGATAAATTCAATATTTCCAGACAGCGTGGAAATTCTTTAAGTACTGTTGGTGTGAAAAATGGATTTTTTTTCACGTAAATTTCAATCTGCAACTCCCGATAATTCACCATTTTTTTCAGATTACTTTTAATCAAACCGTACAGCACCTAGAATAGCAACAGTTCTGTCTAGTGGTTAAGGCACCGGGCTAGAAACTAAGGAGCCGGTGAGCTCTAGTCCCGCATTAGGCATGAAACCCAGCTGGGTGACTTTGGGCCAATCAGAGGAGACGGTGAGTTCTAGTCCCGCCTTAGGCATGAAAGGCAGCTGGATGAATCTGAGCCAATCACCAGGAGACGGTGAGTTATAGTCCCGCCTTAAGCATGAAAGCCGCCTGGGTGACTTTGGGCCAATCACCAGGAGACGGTGAGTTCTAGTCCCGCCTTAGGCATGAAAGGCAGCTGGATGAATCTGAGCCAATCACCAGGAGACGGTGAGCTATAGTCCCGCCTTAAGCATGAAAACCGGCTGGGTGACTTTGAGCCAATCACCAGGAGACGGTGAGTTCTAGTCCCGCCTTAGGCATGAAACCCAGCTGGGTGACTTTGGGCCAATCACCAGGAGACGGTGAGTTCTAGTCCAGCCTTAGGCTTGAAAGGCAGCTGGATGAATCTGAGCCAATCACCAGGAGACGGTGAGCTATAGTCCCGCCTTAGGCATGAAACCCAGCTGGGAGACTTTGGGCCAATCACCAGGAGACGGTGAGTTCTAGTCCCGCCTTAGGCATGAAAGGCAGCTGGATGAATCTGAGCCAATCACCAGGAGACGGTGAGCTATAGTCCCGCCTTAAGCATGAAAACCGGCTGGGTGACTTTGAGCCAATCACCAGGAGACGGTGAGTTCTAGTCCCGCCTTAGGCATGAAACCCAGCTGGGTGACTTTGGGCCAATCACCAGGAGACGGTGAGTTCTAGTCCCGCCTTAGGCTTGAAAGGCAGCTGGATGAATCTGAGCCAATCACCAGGAGACGGTGAGCTATAGTCCCGCCTTAGGCATGAAACCCAGCTGGGAGACTTTGGGCCAATCACCAGGAGACGGTGAGTTCTAGTCCCGCCTGAGGCATGAAAGCTGGCTGGGCTTTCTTTCTCTCTCAGGCCAACCCACCTCACAGGGTTGTTGTTGAGGGGAAAATAGGAGGAAGAAAAAGCATTTGGCCTATTCGTTGCCTTGAATTACTTAGAAAGTAATAAAAGTGTGATTTAAAAAATCTAAAAATAAAGAAGTAAATAAAATAAAAGCTTTTTAACAACTGTTCTGTCAGGCACGCTACATATGAACGAGAGGCCTGCCTCTTTAATTATGATGATCATTATTAGGCCGCTCAGTACGAATTGGGACCCCCCCCAATCCCCCCAATATTCAGCCCCTATTTCCCCTCTACAAGGATCGGCAGGGCAGTTCCCAGGATGCCCAGCCAACAGAGCGCAAAGAATTCTGGGAATTGCAGTCTTTCTCCTAAGGGTGCGAGACTAGGAAAAAAAAACAACCCAATTTAGCAAAGGAACGCCCCCCCCTTCATCTTCCCACGTTTCCCTTTCCTTCCCCAGCGCGCCCCACCCCTCATTCCCAACCTGTCCTTCCCTATTAACAGAGTCCTTCTGGTGGGGTTCACTTTCGTCAGGGTGACTTCAGAGGTCATCTAGCCGAGCCCCCGGTTCAAGGGAGGACCCGCCAGCGTAGCAGCTTCGCCAGTTCAAGTGCCCCCCCCCACCCGCCAGGGAATTTTCCTCCTTTATACCCTCCCCCCCATTCCCCAGGTTAGAACCAGGCCTGGGTTCAACTCCTGCCTTCGGGGGCCAGAAAGGAGAAGCCCACCCACCCTTCTGGGTGAGGACAACATCAACCCTCATCCACCTTGTGGCTGGATGGGCCCGGAATCCCTGAAGAGCTCTGGAGAGGGACTTGGATTGTAGACCCCCCTCTGAACCTCTCAAAAACCCCAGCCCCTTTTAAACTGGACCCCCGAGGGGGGGGGCGGGTCTGACCAGGGCAGAGCAGAGGAGACCCTCCCCCTAAGCTCCCGTGTTTGGCCAGCCTGACTGCTTGGCCCATTTTAGCCTTAAGGGTTTGAGACCCCAGCCCCCCCTCCTCTTTTGGTCTCTGCCCCCAGGCCCCCACAAGGTACAACTGTTTCCCCCCCCCCCCCCACACACACACAGCAAGGAAGATGCCAGCCTGAGAGACAGCAGAGAAGGCAACTGCCTCAGTCCGACTACAGTTCCCAGTGTCCTCCGCCTCCTCTCATCTGACAAACCCTTGCAGTCTGGCTCTCCTGGACCTTCCCCTGTCCTCCCCCACCCCCACCCCCACCCCAAGCCTCTCTCTCTCTCTCTCTCTCTCTCTCTCTCTCTCTCTCTCTCTCACACACACACACACACACACACACACACACACACACACACACGGACCCCATCTGCGTCTCCCCACAAAGCCAAACCCTTCTCATTCTCCACCCTTCTCTTGTTTGAGAAACAGCAGACAGGACACAAATCCACACACCCACAACTGAACTAAAAGCAAAGCAGCCCCAGGTCAGAAATGGCATAGGGACTCCTGCCTGAGTAGGGGGCTGGACTAGATGACCTACAAGGTCCCTTCCAACTCTGCTATTCTATTCTATTCTATTCTATTCTATTCTATTCTATTCTATTCTATTCTATTCTATTCTATTCTATTCTATTCTATTCTATTCTATTCTATTCTTATTCTATTCTTCATTCCTATATTCTATTTTGTTCTGTTCTGTTTTCTATGTTCTATTCTATATGCCATTCTATATCCTATTCTATATTCTAATTCTATATTCTATTCTATTCCATTCCATTCCATTCCATTCTATTTTTCATTCCTATATTCTATTCTATTCTATTCTATTCTATTCTATTCTATTCTATTCTTCATTCCTCTATTCTATTCTATTCTATTCTATTCTATTCTATTCTATTCTATTCTATTCTATTCTATTCTATTCTATTCTATTCTTCATTCCTCTATTCTATTCTATTCTATTCTATTCTATTCTATTCTATTCTATTCTTCATTCCTCTATTCTATTCTATTCTATTCTATTCTATTCTATTCTATTCTATTCTATTCTATTCTATTCTATTCTATTCTATTCTATTCTATTCTTCTATTCTATTCTATTCTATTCTATGGATGGAAGACCACCAGGAAATGCCAGTAACCAAGGAGGGGCTATGCTGGGAACTTTAATATTATTTTTTTTAGAAATCCAGAAACAACAGAAAAATCCTCGCTCGAGGCAGCCAGCTTTTCAAACCTCCAACATGCCACCCCTTCCCAGTACCATGGGGGGGGGGGGAGAATGGAAGGAAGGGGGGATGAGGCGTTGAACCCCAACTGGTCCTGGAGAGCCGGAACAGGCACAGCCCCCACCTCCTGGGGTCTCTACTCTTCCCACTAAGAACGGAGACTGTGCCGTGGGCTGGTGCCAGGTTGGCATCTGTGAGTGGGTAGAGGCGTTGTGTAGGAGACGTTTTGTAGAAGCACAAGCAGGTGTGGCGGTGGGGGGGGCAAGGGATGATCTCGGTGGGGGGCTCTGGGGAAGGGGGTGCCGTGTGCGAAAGAGAACATGAGGGACGGCTGCGGGACCAAAGGGGATCTTCAAATCTGCTCATTGTGACAGGGACCCCAAATTGAGAAGACTGCGCTGATGTATCTGCACTCTGCACATGGAGCCTCTGCCTGGGCTGGCTGGGTGAAATTAGGAAGTCGCCAGGCCCATTAGGGGGAACGCTGTTGTCGTTTGTGCGACACTCCTGTGCGGCGTTACAAAACTAACAACCACGGTCCCCAACTGGGAGCCCTCCAGATTCACCCCGGCACTACAAAACGTGTTCTCCTAAGTCAGGGGTCTTCAAATGTGGCCCTTTTAGGACTTCTGGACTTCAACTCCCAGAATTCCTCAGCCAGCATGAGGGAACTATGACCCTTTGATGACTTGTGGACTTCAACTCCCAGAATTCCTCAGCCAGCATGAGGGAACTATGGCCCTTTTATGACTTGTGGACTTCAACTCCCAGAATTCCTCAGCCAGCGTGAGGGAACTATGACCCTTTGATGACTTGTGGACTTCAATTCCCAGAATTCCTCAGCCAGCGTGAGGGAGCTATGGCCCTTTTCTGACTTGTGGACTTAAATTCCCAGAATTCCTCAGCCAGCGTGAGGGAACTATGACCCTTTGATGACTTGTGGACTTCAATTCCCAGAATTCCTCAGCCAGCGTGAGGGAGCTATGGCCCTTTTCTGACTTGTGGACTTAAATTCCCAGAATTCCTCAGCCAGCGTGAGGGAACTATGACCCTTTGATGACTTGTGGACTTCAATTCCCAGAATTCCTCAGCCGGTGTGAGGGAGCTATGGCCCTTTTCTGACTTGTGGACTTCAACTCCCAGAATTCCTCAGCCAGCATGCCTGGCTGAGGAATTCTGGGAGTTGAAGTCTACAAGTCCTAAAATGGCCACGTTTGAACACCCCTGATTTAAATGATATCCATATGCAGATTCTCATGCAGATCATTAAACTAGCTTTGCAGATTCAGAGTAATATTCCAGTAGAACAAAACTAGAATATGACTATTTTCTATTTTTCTTTTTTTTAAAAAGGAACAAACTTTCCTTTTTTAAAAAAAATCCTTCCCTTTAGAAAATTAGAACATCAAAGAAAGGCGGGTGGAAACACATTTCCCTAAGATGTTTAACGATTTTGTTTAACAATTTTATTTTATTTTTTTAACTTTTTCCCCCCAATGTCTTTTGTTTAATTTTATTCTGTCTCTGCTGAATTTTTTTTCCCCGTTTGGATTTGAACCGTTTGAATAAAATCAAATGAAATTGTTAAACGTATTCCTGAGATGCTAGATTTTTACATGCAAGCATGTCAGGGTGACCAGCTGTTGAGACCATCCCTATCCAAAATCACAGGTGAGATTTTGGAAGTTTTTAAGAAGAGACTGGCCAGCCATTTATCTGAAATGGTTTCCTGCCTGAACAGGGGGCTGGACTAGAAGACCTCCAAGGTCCCTTCCAACTCTGTTATTCTATTCTATTCTATTCTATTATTATCTATATTCTATATTCTATTGTATATTCTATATTCTATTCTATTCTATCTATATTCTATTGTATATTGTATATTGTATATTCTATGTTCTATGTTCTATTCTATTCTATTCTATTCTATTCTATATTCTATTCTATCTATATTCTATATTCTATTGTATATTCTATATTCTATATTCTATATTCTATATTCTATGTTCTACATTCTATTCTATTCTATTCTATTCTATTCTCTATTCTATTCTATCTATATTCTATATTCTATGTTCTCTATTCTATTCTATTCTATTCTATATTCTATCTATATTCTATTGTATATTCTATTCTATTCTATTCTATTCTATTCTATTCTATTCTATTCTATTATTTTCTGTACTATTCTAATTATTCTGCTGGCAGCGAGCTCCTCATGCAAATGCTGACCTTTAGCATAAGAGATCAAGGCAACCCCATCCCTGTTTTTTTAATGCCGGTTTGAACCCAGAGCCAACCTCGGGTGTCCTATTAAATGTGGGCTTGTGGAAGTTGACACCCCTGAATTAATCTTCTAGTTGCAAACAATGATTCCTTCACCCCACCATCTTGACCCCACCTTCACTTTCTAGAAAGCCCCCTACCCACCCCCAAACCTGGCCAGGCGTGTCCCAATGGGGTTGCAAAGAAGAGAAGGCACTCTGCCCCCTGGTCACAGGCCCCGGGATAATTTCCCAGGATGGCGATCAAAACATGTTAGGGAAGAAAGAGAAGGCTGGGGCGCAGGTAAGGGACATGTGCTGGGGGAGGGGAGAGATGGCCACTCAATGCCCCCATCTTCCCCACCCGTGTTGGAGTTGGTGGACCTGTATTTTTTCTCCTCCACAGTGCCTTGATTAAAATATTGTTTTCTGCCGATTTGTCTGGTGTCAATCCCTGCTTATCTGGAGCACGGGAAAAACAAATCCTTTTCTCTCTTTCTGTCTCCTTCCTTCCTTCCTTTTTTCTTTCTGCCTCTTCTTCCTTCCTTCCTTCTTCCCTCTTTCTCTTCCTTCCTTTTTTCTTTCTGCCTCTTCTTCCTTCCTTCCTTCTTCCCTCTTTCTCTTCCTCCCTTCCTTTTTTCTTTCTGCCTCTTCTTCCATCTTTCCTTCTCTTTCTCTCTCTCTCCCTCCCTCCCTCCCTCCCTCCCTCCCTCCCTCTCTCTCCCTCCTTCCCTCCCCTGGGGACAGGACCCATTTTGGCACACACACAACCCACTTTCCCTTTCCAAAAGGAAAAGGCCTGGGGGGGGCACTAAATCTCCTGCCAGGAAGGGGGCAGCTCGAATTATCTGGAGCGGCTAATGAGGGTGCCTGGTTCTGGGTTGGAAACTCCAGGAGTTTTGTTTCAGCAATCACACACACACACAACACACACACAACACACAACACACAAACCTCTTTCTCCAAGAAAGCTGGATCCAGGTTTGTCAACCTCAGTGTGTTGAAGAGGGGTGGACTTCAATTCCCAGAAGTCCCCAGCCAACCATGCCTATTTCACCCCCCCCTCCTACCCTGTAAAGCAGAGAGATTGCAGAGGAAGGGATTATAAGAGAGTAAGCAGGGCCACGACAGTGCCGGGGAATTCTGGGAGTTGAAGTCCACCCCGCTTGAAGTCGCTGAGGTTGACAAACCTTGATCTAAAGAGTTGATTTCACAGCATCTCCATCTCTCTCTCTCTCTCTCCCCCTGAACTTCCAAAGACCCCTTCATCATCATCATCATCATCATCATCATCATCATCATCATCATCATCATCATCACAGGAACGGCCCCGTCAATCTGAAGCCGCATCTCGGCTGAAATCTCAGCTCCCGGGAAGGGGGGGAGGAGAAAAGGAAAAGCCCCCCCCTCACATCAAAACCATGGAGGGAGGGGGGATTTAGAAGTCATCTGGCAACACCTGAAGGCCTAGCAGCCCTTTGGGGCCGAGCCCCCCCACCCCAGCCTCGCCCCCCCCACAGCCTCTGCATTAATTCCCTCCCTCCACCCCCCCTTGCTCACCTTGCCAAGCAATGCAGCATTTTCTTTTTTAGCAGACGCGCACAAACAGCGGCAGCCCTTTTGCATCTCCCAAGCAACACCCTTCCTCACTCCCTCCTTCTTTTTTTTGACGGGGGGGGGAGGAAGCAGGGAAAGCGATTGAGAGGCAGGCGGGGGTGGGGTGGGGGAGAAACTGAGGCAGAGAGGCCCGCGCCGGGCTGCAGAGAGGGCAAAAGTGACACCCCTCCATCCTTTTAAAAAAAGGGGGGGGGAAAGGGGCAGGGTTTGGGACGAGAAGGAAAAAGTAAAAGGGGGGGGCTAAAAAATTGAATTATGCAACCGAGGGGTCTTCTCTCCTTACTCATTCCCCGCGCCGCCCCCGCGGCCCCCCCCCCGCGCAGGCCACTTTCTCTTTCTGGGGGGAAAAATGTCAAAAATGGGAAACCGTGCGTGCTGCCAGCCGCCCCCCTCCCCTCCCCTCCCCTCTCTCTCTCTCATTCATAATTCCAGTAGAAACTCGCTGACGCCATCAATTGTCTCGAAAGCTGACGCGCTCCACCGGCCCCAACACACAACAACAACAACAACAACAACAATCACAACAACAGACACAGAGACACGCGCGCCCGGCGCCCCAAGCGCTGTCAAACTACCCCCCTAACCCAAGTCCTATTATCCAGCCTGCAAATTTCATCTCTAAACCCCCCCACCCCCCACCCCCACCCGGACCCCTCCTCAAATTAAAATCGCCTGCTCCGGGACACGCAACCCCTCCCCCCCACTGCTGGGGGTGCGGGGCGTCTCTCGGAGGGGGAGGGGGGGTCTTCCTATTTCCCTCCCCCGTGCAAATAATGTACGTAGACCCCCCCCCCAAGGGTTTGCCACCGCGAACCCCTCCCCCCTCCAATCGGGTTTTCCTGGCGGCTGGGGGCGGGCAAGCCAATCACTTCTTCTCCGATGCAGTGTGTGTGGGGGGGGTTCCTTGGGGGGGGTCACTTGTTAGGGAGCCTGCGGAGAGGCTTGGAGTTTGGGGACCCCCCTGGCCGGATGGAAAGAAAAGTTTGTAAGCCCCCCCCCCCCGTCCCCGTATGGCGGTCCCACCTCTCCCCCCCCCCACGAACGGAGCTGTCCTGCCGGAGCTGCACCCCCCCCCCGACACACACAATTCCCTAAGAGATTGCACAATCTGCCCCTCCCCCCATTGCTCAAGTCACTCCCCCCCCCTCAGGCCTGAGCGAATCCAGCCCCCTCCCCCATCACCCTTTCCAAAATCTGCCCCTCCTCTGTCTTTTGCCCCCCCCCATGCACGCACCGGATCAGCCCCCAAATGTAACCCAGAGCCCCAAATATTTGCAGCCACCAGTCGGGAAGTATGGGCTTTGTAGTCCCGTGCAGCTGAAAAACCAGGCTCTGTGTGTGTGTGCGTGTGCGCCTGCCGAGATCCTCAAATCTGGGGAGACCCCCCCACACCCCCAAAACATCTCTGTTCTTTGTGCAGCCTCAAAAATAAAAAAAATAAAACCCACCCCGTCGTTTTAAAACCTGCCCCCTCAGCCGGCTTACAACCCCGCTCTCTTTGTCCCCCAAATTACGGACCCCTGCCCCCCCCATATCACTGCCCCCCCACCCACCCCCCAATACCGTTAGGAGATGCCGTTCTCTCTTCGCCTTCCGGACGTTGTTAAGAAAACGCCGTCCCATTTTCTTGGCATACCAGACGGAGACAAACATGATGTGGCACACAGTAAGGGAAGTGAGGGGGGGGGTGACGGACCGAGGCAGCCCCCCCCGCCCCCCCAGTTCTTTAGAAGCAGCTTCAAGATTCCCCAATGACTCCAAGCTTTGCTTTTCTGGACTGGGGGGGGGCTAGTTGGATTTGCGATGCCAAAGGGGGAGGGAGGGCAGCCCTGGGAAACTCCTGCTTTTTTGGGGGGTGGGGGGGTGGCAGGAGGCTAGATTGTGCCAACGTCTTGGGGGGGGTCAGCAAGGAAGGCGCTCTACCCCTCCCTCCCGCTCATCCTCAGGGGCAACCCCCTTCCTTCCTCTCCTGGTGTGTGTGTGGGGGGGGCAAACCGGCTCACGCCCCCAACGGGCTCCTGAAAAGATGGGGAACAGTAGCAGGTGTGGGGGGGGCATCAGGGAAGGGGAAAAAAAACCCCAGCCTGCCCCTCCCGTCCCAGAGAGAGAGGGAGAGAAAAATAAAGGGGGGGGGAGAGGAGCAATATCTAGGCCCGGAGGGGAAAAGGGGTCTCTCTCTGCTGCCACGGGGGAGCGTTTTCCTAGGCGCTCTGGACCCCCACCCACCCTTTTTTTCCTGCCTCCTCAACCCCCCCCCCCACCACCACCCCCAATCTGCCGGCACGCTCCTCCCCGTTGCCTTTTCGGAGCAGATGGAGGCCCAGATGGAAGAGGAGCCGAAGCCCCCCCCCCCACCTCCCCATGCCTGCTGGGGCCAAAGGAGCAGGAACGAGGGGAGCCAGCTCCTTTTGGGACGGGGGGGGCCTCGGGCAGAAAGCGAGGGTCTCTCTCTTCCGCCGCCCCCCCTCCACAACAACACCGGGCGTCCCGATGCCTCCCCTTCGCCTCCTCCACCTTTTCATTGGCAGGAGAGAAAGGGGAGGGGGCGTCTGAGCTTCCGGTGGGGGCAGAAAAGCTGGAACGGGGGCTCTGGGCCTTCGTGGGGGGGGGGTTTGCGGGAGAGGCGGGGAGGGGGCTAGGACGGAGGAGACCTGGCTTGGGGAGGGCTCTAAGTAGGAGGGGGGGTTCAAATCGGCCCCCCCTTTCCCCCCCCTGCCCGGAGGGCTGGGGAAAGGGAGAAGAAAGGAGGGGGGGAGGGGCTTCGCAGGTGGGCCACAGGTCCCGGGCCGAAGGGATGGAGCGCGGGGGGGGGACCCCCGCCCGAAACCCCTCCCCCTCCCTTACCTGCCCAGGAAAGACGGACGAGGAGGGCAGAAGAGTGGGTGGGGGGGCTCCGCGCCCAGGCAGGCTGGGGTGCGTCTCCCCTGGCATCCGAGCCCCGAGCCAGCCGGACCTGGAAGAGCCGGCGGTCCGAGGATGCCCTGCCGTGTGCCGCCTCGGCCACCAGGGGGCGCCCTTCCCCTGCCGCTGCAGCAGCCTGCTGCCAAGCCTCGGGGGGGGGGGGGGCTGCTGGCCCAACTTGCCTGCGTGGGCGGGGGATGGAGGAGGAGGAGGAGGAGGATGGGAGATGTGGTCCCTGGCAGGGGCCGGCCGAGGCCAATCAGAATAAATGGGGAAGGGGATTCGGGCTGCAGGCCTTGATCCTTTTTTTTTAATTATTATTTTTTAAATTCTCTTGCGATTCGACGGGAGGGGGCCTCAGTTTCATCCCCCCCCACCCCCAAACAATCCTCCTTCTCCCTTCCTCTCTCCACCCCCCCCCCACCCCACCTTCCCTGCCTTTGGTCCAGACCTCAGGGAATCAGGATTCGAACCAGGGATCGGGGAGCTAGTGGTAGCAAGCTTTCCCGATGCACACGTTCTAGGGAAAAGGCAGAAGCTTTGGGACTTTTTCCTGAAATAATTCCTTGGGATTTTTATCTCGCCCCCTCCCCACCCCAGACTAGCCCCTTTCTCTACCCCAGAATAGCCCCTACCCCAGAATAGCCCCCACCCCAAATTAGCCCTTACCCCAGACCAGCCCTTACCCTTTTTCCCTACCCCAGACTAGCCCCTAACCCAGTTTAGCCCTTACCCCAGATTAGCCCCTAGCCCAGTTTAGCCCCTACCCCATAGCCCTTACCCCTTTTCCCTACCCCAGACTAGCCCCTCCCCTCTAACCCAGATTAGCCCCTCCCCCTATAGGGGATCCACAGCGGATCCCTCCAGAGGTTAACCTCTCCGTTAGCAGCCCTGTCGGCCACAACAATAATCCCTTCCGCTGCGATCTCTCTCTCTGCTCCAGAGCGTGGGAGGCAGAAAACGGCCATGGCGGCTGGCTGGGGAATTCTGGGAGTCGAAGTCCGCCCATCGTAAAGTTGCCCAGGTTGAAAAACGCTGCCCTAAATTAACACCGACAACAAAAAACAGGGAACGCGCACGTTGACTCACAAGCACGCTAATTCCCGCCGCTCTGCTTGCGAAGGAAAACCTTCGCAAGGTACTTAAGCCCTGATTAACTGTCCTGACCTTTCAGCTGCGCAGGCCATCCAAATTAAATACATTTGCATCAGGACAGGCCCGGCTGTCCTGCTGTGGCCCTTCGTCACGTTGTCTGGGACGGAGCAGATGTGACGTCCGTGAAGAATGCACAGCTTTCTTTGGGCTTTCGCAGCCTCCATTTTGACTTTTTTGCCCTCCTGGGGGGACTCTCCTGTTCATAACCAAAGGCAGATTACAGTAGTCCTTAGCGGTTCCCGTTCCTAACTTCTATCTCTCTCCATGTTGGGAAAGTCCTCAGAGAGGTGTTATCAAGCGGGGAAGTAGCCTCGCATCCTGTACAGCAGCTGCAAGAGGCCTCAGCCTGAGATTGCCTTATTTCTTCATTTTATTTCTTTATTCAATTTATTAAATCAAGTTACCCACGCAGGCTAACTCTGGGCGGCTTACAATATAGCCGTAGCTGGCTGTGTCCAACACCTTACAAGGTATTCCTCGACTTACAACAATTCATTTAGTGTCCCTGGTTACGACGGCGCTGAAAAACCATGACTCAAGGCTGGTTCGCACACAACTGCTGCAGCCTCGTGCGGTCAAAAGTCGGACCCGTGGCAACTGATTTGTATTTGCGGTGGTTTGCAGTGTCCCGGGGTCAGGCGCCACCCTGTTTCGCGACCGTCTGACAAGCAAAGTCGACGGGGAAGCCGGGTTCCCTAAACAATGGTGTGACTCAGTTGATGGCCGCAGCGATAGACTTAACAAGGGTGGCAAGAGAGGCCACAAAATGGGGATCAAAACCCCACTTAATGAATGTCTCACTTAGCAACGGGAAACATTTGGCTTAATTGTGGCCGTATGTCAAGGAGCACCTGCGTAGGAACACTATGGGCTGAAAAATAGCAGAAAAACACCTGCAGAACTTCACAGCAAGCTTGCAGAGGGGACCACACCTCCTTGCCACCCCACCCCACGTCTAACCGCCCATCAAACCTCACCTCCTCTGACGCGTGCCCACCCACTTTATAGAGAGCGACGGGGGAACGGTCCCCCTCAACTTGCGACGTTTCTGCGGCGGGGAAGGAAATGACATCACGCAAAGTCCTGCCTTAACATCCTCTGAATGTAAAGTCGGGGTCTCCAAACTTGGCAAGGTAAAAAGCCTTCTGGACTTCAGGTCCCAGAATTCCCCCGCCAGCTCTGTTCACTTTTACTGTAATCAAGACATATTACATCTACCGCATACCCACCGTCTATTAAGAACAGGGCTCTTCAAACTGGGCCCTTTGATGACTGGTGGACTTCAACTCCCAGAATTCCCCAGCCAGCTCTTTTCACTTTGCTGAAACCAAGACACATTACGTCTACTGCATACCCACCGTCTATTAAGAACAGGGCTCTTCAAACTTGGCCCTTTTATGACTTGTGGAGTTCAACTCCCAGAATTCCTC
This sequence comes from Vipera berus, assembly GCF_964194415.1. NCBI lineage: Eukaryota > Metazoa > Chordata > Lepidosauria > Squamata > Viperidae > Vipera > Vipera berus. The sequence continues at coordinate 75,348,459 of NC_138210.1, read as the reverse complement.
AGCCAGGTGCCATGCCCATTTTCTGCCTCCCACGCTCTGGAGCAGAGAGAGAGAGAGAGATTGCAGAGGAAGGGATTACAAGAGAGTAACCAGGCGTTTGAAGAACGATTAAGATTAAGTTACCTTATCAAGCAATGCAATAAACTTTGGAAAAGTCTAGCCCTATTTCTCCTCCTATCCTTGCCGAATTTTGGCAAATGCTTTCTGGCTGGGGAATTCTGGGAGCTGAAGTCCACAAATCTTAAACGTGTCCAAGTTTGGGGACCCCTGGCAGAACGGGCATTGCCAATGGGGGCTGTGCCTCTTCTGCTTCTCAAGGACTGGAGGGAAACACGTCGCTGCGATGGAGAGTAGAAAGGTGTTGTGGATACTTTGTGGCTATGCTCAAAACAACAACGGAGCTCGTCTTGGCAATTTCGCACAGGGGAAACCCAGTCACATCCGGGCACCTTCTGGAAAAATCTGGATTCCTCTCCTTTTCGGAGCCCTCTCTCGAACACAGACCTATTTTGCTCCCGCCCAACCCCCCCCCCCGGAAAAAAAAAAGCTTTCTACAGATGTGCCACCATTCCCGCCGCACGACAACGTGAAAGACATGGAGACGTTAAGGCCAGCCCACCTCAGAAGGTGCTGAAGAGAACATTCCCCACCCTTTCATTAGCATTTATTTAATTAGCATTTATCCCTTGTTCCTACTTCACCGACTCTTAAGAGGAGAAGAAGCGCAATCAATTAAAAGCCGCGAGGTTGCACAAGCCGCATTTAAAAAAAAAGGGCCAGCAAGCAGCCGACTTGTAGTTAGCACGCTTCAACGTTACAAAAAGGAGGCTTTCCTCTGAATGAAAGAGGATGGGGTACCACCAGGAAATGCTGCCCAGCAGACCGGGAGGATCCCCTTCCATATTGTCGCGAGGACAGCCCCACAAATCTATCGACGGGGATCCCCCAAAACTCAGCTCCAATTTGTGGAAATTCACGAAAGGAAGTGGGGGAGCGACGGTCTCCATCTTGACTTTTTTGCCCTTATCCTCGTGCTAAGTCCGCGTTTCTCCCTTTATTTTTACTTTTTTTTTTTTTTTTTGCAGCGGGTAGGAAATTTGCATCAACCTGTGCGAAAATTTTATGCAAGATTGCAGGAAAATGTTCTTAATCATATTCTTGCTTTCAGGAGAAAGAACCAGCAAACAGCGCAGAACTCTGGAAGGTCTCAAAAAAACTAATTTCAACCTTCCTCCTTCGCAGAGAGAGAGAAAAATGGAGTTTCTGTGTGGTCAAAGGAAGTTGATATCCAGCTTTCTCAACATCCTTGAAGCCAGTTCGTCTGATGCTGAAGGCACCAGGTCAGAAACCAGGAGACGGAGAGTTCTAGTCCCACCTTAGACATGAAAGCCGGCTGGGTGTCTTCGGGCCAATCACCAGGAGACAATGAGTTCTAGTCCCGCCTTAGGCACGAAACCTGCCTGGGAGACTTTGGGCCAATCAGCGGGAGACGGTGAGTTCTAGTCCCGCCTTAGGCATGAAAGCCGGCTGGGTGACTTTGGGCCAATCAGCGGGAGACGGTGAGTTCTAGTCCTGCCTTAGGCACGAAAGCCGGCTGGGTGACTTTGGGCCAATCAGCGGGAGACGGTGAGTTCTAGTCCTGCCTTAGGCACGAAAGCTGGCTGGGTGACTTTGGGCCAATCAGCGGGAGACAGTGAGTTCTAGTCCCGCCTTAGGCACGAAAGCTGCCTGGGAGACTTTGGGCCAATCAGCAGGAGACGGCGATTTCTAGTCCCGCCTTAGGCACGAAAGCCTGCTAAGTGGCTTTGGGCCAGCCATTTCCTGTCAGCCCAAGCCACCTCACAGGGTTGTTGTTATGGGCAAAATAGGAAGAGGAAGGAGGATTAGGTATTCTTGCCCCCTGGAGTTACTTATAAAGCAATAAAGGCAGGATAGGAATCTAACGCAAACAAAAGAAAACAAAATAACAAAAAGAAAACAAAACCGCATTCCTTTTAGGGAAACTCTCGCAAGGGCTGCCTCCCAATTTGTGGATCAGACTTCCCCAGAAGACCTACTCGGCGTGCGAGATTTCAAGGCATTCCCCGGCCCATCTCCCACACCTGCCCCCCCTTTGGGTGGCAGCCACCCCATGCACCATTCGAACGCAGCCCGTTTAACCGCCCCAATCCTCCCCACGGCTTGTGGTTATAAATACAGGTACCTCTCAGCAGGGCAGAGCGGAGGCTACGCGTGTCGAAGGGCTGCGTGGAAAAGGTTGCGTGAGGGTAGGGGGTCGCCAGGGGCCACGCAATGCTCCAAGCCATGCCTGTCATGCTCACACACACATGCAGAGAGGAGACAGAGTCACAACAGGTAGACAGACTCATGGGGAGTCCCTGGTGCTCTCTGACCTGGGTTGTTCCCTTGCAGACGTTTCGTGACCCAACTAGGTAACATCAACATCATCAGTGCGAGGAGGAGGAGGAGGAGGAGGAGAGGGAGGAGGAAGAGGAGGAGGAGGAGGAGGAGGAGGAGGAGAACTGTGGGGTCCTTGGTGTTCTTTGACCCAGGTTGTTTCCTTGCAGATGTTCCATGACCCAACTAGGGAACATCATCAGTGCTAAAAGGGAGTGTTGGGTTATTCTCTGTTGATATACAGTCGCTTCTTTGGCCCGTGTTGGTGGGCATGTGGTTTTGTCCTTGGTAGCTCTGGGATGGGTGCTTGAGCAAGGGGTTGGACTACTAGAAGACCTCCAAGATCTCTTCCAACCCTTATTATTCTGTACAGGTAGTCCTCGACGTACGGCCACAATTGAGCCCAAAATTTCTGTTCAGTGAGACGCTTGTTAAGTCCCACCCGTTTTGCCACCTTTCTTGCCACAGTTCTTAAGTGAATTACTGCAGTTGTTAAATTAGTCAAGATTGTTGTTCAGCGAATCTGGCTTGACTTTGCTTGTCAGAAGGCCGCCCAAGGGGTTCACGTGACCCCGGGACACTGCGACCCTCACAAATAGGAGCCAATAGTTGTCAAGCGTCTGAAAAGAAATGGCTAAAAATGTCCCATTTCTCAGTGTGGTCGTAATTTTGAACGGTCAACTGAATGAAAGGTCGAAAATCGAGGACTAGCTGCAGCTGGTTTTTGAAATAAAAATGCAAGAACTAGACGATGGAGACAGACGAGACGCTCAGAGACATCTGCAAAGGAATAAAACTCACAAAGGAGGAAGTGAACAACCACACACTGGGCTTCCTGGATGGACTCGTCAGCAGAAGATGCAACGGCAAATTAGAGACTTCAGCTCTGCTGAAATGCAACCCACACTAGTTTAGTGGGTCCTTTAGCAAAGTAACAACCCGACCTCCCACAGGAATTGCGGTGGAAGAACATTATTCAGACGAGGACAAACGCACTGCAGCAACACCGGAAAAAAGGACACACATCTCCAAAAGTCCCAGGAGCTCAGGAAGAAGAAACAAAACAGGAGTCATCTTACAACGGGGATCCCCAACTCCCGGGTTGTGGCCCATTCGGAACCAGGCCGCACAAGTGGCAGGTGAGCGCGCGAGCGCACGCAGCTCCACTTGCCCGAACGGTAGGCAAGCGTGTGGGTGCTCGCATCTCCACTTGCACAAGTGGCAGGCGCACGCGGAGGCGCCCCTCTCTCCCCCACGCTGCTGCCACCACAAAGCCGGAAAGGCTGGGGACTGCTGAGGTACGACATGCAATGTAGGGTCTGTAATGGAGTCCCGCAGAAGGCTAGCAGAGCACATTCACAAACACCAACTAGCAGTCAGAAGACACAGTGAACACTGCTTAATCTCACAACACATGGACAGACTCAACTGGGGAACTGGGGGCATCTTAGACCCTGCTTAATCCCAAACCATTAGGGAATTCCTGGAAACCGGGCTTTCAAACAAAACAGCCATCAGCGGACACATAGCGATAAACCACATTTACCCACCGTTCCAAAGAGACAATTAAAAAAAAAGCTAAGAAGGAAACGAAACAACTAGAACGCATCGTCTCCAGCAACCGACACGCAGATAAGCAGGGATTAACACCAGACAAACAATCAAGCAGAAAACAATACTTTAATCAAGGCGCTAACAAGGAGAAAAACACACCTCCGTCAACACCGGCAGGGCGAAGTGTTGTGTCTAAACAGAGAACAACCCCCACCCACCCACCCACCCCTGCTGATATTGGCGATGTTACCTAGTGGGCACAGGAAACGTTTGCAAGCAAACAAGCAGGTTCAGAGAACACCAAAGGACTCCACAATTCAACTCGGAACCACAAATATTGTCATTCAAAGGACATACGCGTGTCTATCACCAGGGTGGGCTGATGGGGAACATCTGTCCCACATGTAGGCCAGGTGTGTGTGTGTGTGTGTGTGTGTGTGTGTGTGTGGTGTCTGATCATTAGGGGACAACAAGGAGGTGGTTCTTCAGAAGGATAGTGGTGAGTGTGGAGTCTGGGTTGCGGTGCCAGCACACTGATCAGCTGTGGCTAGGCGCAGCAGTGACTGAGTAGGTGAGGTTTAAAAATTGACCCACTCCAGATGTCAAACTCTCTAGGCATGTCAGTCCCTACCTAACCTTCTTTTTTGAACAAGCTGGCCTGGTCTGACGGGATGGGGTTGGGTTTTTTATAATTAGTTTTAATTTTTAATATGTATTAATTACGGGCATAGTTGTTTAATCACTTTTTAATTTTTGCATCCTGTTTTTTATTATGTATTGCCCTGTTCACCGCCCTGAGTCCTTCGGGAGAAGGGCGGTATACCAATTAAATTATTAAATTAAATTAAATTATTAAACTTCCAAGGAGCCTTGAGTGACATATTCCTGAATTCAGGGCCCGGGGCTGTAGCCCACCGATCTGCCAGCATCACATCTAGCTTTGTGCTGCAACACTGGCATGTTGGTGCCTCTCCACAGTTTTAGAACTGTGGAAATCACTGCTCTTTGGGGCAGTGCATCAATTACAAGCAGCCCTCAACTTACGGCCACAATCGAGCTCAAAAACTTCAGCCGTTAAGTGAGACCTTTGTTGAGGGAGTTTTACCCCGCGTTACGACTTTCTTGCCACCGTTGTTTGGTTGTTAAATTAAGTGAAGTGAATCCGATTCCACCACTGGCTTTGCTTGTCAAAAGGTCGCAAAAGGGGATCACGTGACCCCGGGACGCTGCGACCGTCATAAATGCGAGTCAGTTGCCAAGCATCCAAATATAAATCATGGGACACACGGGGACGCTGGAACGGTCGTAAGTCACTTTTTTTCAGTGCTGTTGTAATTTTGATCAGTAATTGAATGGTCGTAAGACGAGGACTATCTGTACAGAACCACAATAGGCAAAAATTAACCTGGGCTTAGTTGGGGAGGAAAAAGGGATTTTTTTTTAAAAAAAATCTGACAAAATTCCATTTTTTTAATCAAGATTATGTTTTTGTTCCATAATGAATGAAATGTGGCTGTTCTGGTGTACACAAGAAAGAGGCGGTCCTCGAGTTATGACTGTATTGGAAACTGCCCATCACAGTCGTAACTCATGACAACCATAAAGTCGGTCAGCCTGATTTCATGACCCTTTTTGCAGCACTCATTAAGTGAATCGGCAGTGTCAGTAAGTGAATGCCTTTGCCGCTAAGCAAACTGATCATTTGCTGGGGGTGTGGGTTTGCCGAAAACCACAACTAAGTGCTGGATTTCAGCAAAACGGTGGTAAAACGCAACCACGGGGATGCCACAAAAAGTTGCGATGGTGGTCCGGTTGTTGAATGTCTGAAGGGCAGTCAAATGAGAGTTGGGGGACCCAACCCACTGAAACGACAAGTCCAGATTACAAGTATCGCCAGGTAGTCAGTCAAAAGCAACTGGTCGGTCGCATTTTGAGGACTACCTGTGTTCCCGCTCGAAAAAGTCAGGAGTAACCAGTTGACACGCCACAAAAGCTCGGGGGAGTAACAGAAAACTGAGGGACACAATCTTCCAATTTGCCAGGAACACACACATACCGGTATTTGTATGCTGGACCGCTGCATGCTACAGAGACAGAGACACCGAAAGACACATCACGAGTGCAGAATCATACACCAACCAGCCATTGTGAAACAACACAAGCTGGGGGTCCCCACTTTGGCCCATGCTTTTGCTCCCTGGGAATGAGTTACGCACCACCTTCTCACATCACAACGTGAAACACACAGAGGAAATCTGAAGTTTGTCGAAGTAAACGTGGACGATGTTTCTTTTAAAAACTGTTCTGTGCCTCAACAGTACGGGACCTGACATTGGGAAGGTTAATGAGCCTCGAACGGGCCAGGCTTAAAATTCGTACTCTACAGAACTCAGAATCAAAGGTAAATGTTGGTCTCTGGCTAGCTGGGATCAGCACCCCACACAGTTTGGCATATTTTTCAAAACACATTTGCAGCCAAGACAACTGGCGGGCAGCCATTCCATGTGATGAAGAAAGCGCCACAGCGATGCGCCCGCTACACGACAGAGAGACGGACATGCACCACCCACGGGTCTTCTTTGCACCAAAACGACAGCAGCGCACCCGGGCCTCGGCGGCAGGATTCTCAGGCAACACGGGGCGGACCTTTCCTGACCCACGTACTGCTGCGTGTAACCCGGACACACAAATCAACGTACATGCACCAGGCCTTGCAGACAGGCACAGGGAGGCGGCCGTCATGCCAGCCCGAGGACTCCAAGAGACAGTGGGTGCCAGTGTGTGGAGGGGGTGTGCGGCAGGGGTGGGTGGGGCCAGGTGCACCAGTGGTGGCAGCGGCGGCAGGACGGTGCCCCGTCTCCTGGCCGGGGCACCCGTGCCCCCGCTTCCTACCTTGATGGGGGAGATGTGCGAGTGAGACACGTAGCCGTGGACGCTCTCAATCTGCGATAGATTCTTCTCCGCCACGTGGACCAGCTCGGGGCCCTTTACCTGGTTGGGGAGGTGGGCGGGGCTGTGCTCCAGCGGGGGGCTGTCTTCATCTTGGTAGCGATATTTCTGAAAGGAAAGGACAGAGGCAGACCGTCATCAAGGGAGGACCCCCCCTGCCTGGCTGGCAGGCCTGACTGCAGAGCAGGTGATACCAGTAACAGAGAATATCTGTAGCTCAGGGTTGACGTGAGGGCTCTTTGGCGCTCGCTGGGCTGGGCGGTTTCCTTGCAGACGTTTCATGACCCAGCTGGGGGAACATCATCAGTGCTAGAAGGGAGTGGGGTTTAAGGAGAGGAGGAGGAGGGGGGAGGAGGAGGAGGAGGACTATGGGATCCTTGGTGCTCTCTGAGCTGGGTGGTTTTCTTGCAGAGGTTCCATGATCCAACTAGGGAACATCATAAATACTAGAAGGAAGTTGCGACGGGGAAGAGGAGGAAGAGGAGGAAGAGGAGGAGGAGGAGGAGGAGAGTGACTTTGGGGTCCTTGGTGCTCTCTGAGCTGGATGGTTTTCTTGCAGACGTTTTATTACCCAAACTGCATACCATCATCAGTGTACTGATGACGTTACCTAGTTTGGAAATAAAACGTCTGCAAGAAAACCACCAAGCTTAGAGAAGCATTCTCCTCCTCCTCCTCCTCCTCCTCCTTTCTGCAAACCCCACCCCCTCCTAGCACTGATGATGTTCCCTAGTGGGGTCATGAAAAGTCTGCAAGAAAACCACAAAGCTCAGAGAACATCAAGGAGCCTTCAGAGCAGGAGATGTTCGCTCCACCCAACATCTGGATCTGAACCTAGGGCTCACAGCGAGACCAGGGCACCCCCCAACCTCCCTCCGGTCCTAAAGCAGGGCCCCCTGTATATAGACAGTCCTTGACTTACGGCCACAGTTGAGCCCAATCATATCTGTGGCTGAGATAGTTGTGATGTGAGTTTTGTTCCGTTTTGCTCCCGCAAACAGAAATAGAACATGGCAAAAGAAAGCAAAGATAGTACCCATTGCGATAGGCGCCTTGGGTGCAATCCCCAAACATCTGGAGCACCCCTTGAACACCACCGGCGTTGACAAAATCCCCATCGGTCAATTGCAAAAGGCAGCTTTTCTTGGAAGAGCTGAAATCCTGCAAGGACAGACTAACACCATCAAACAGCCACATCTGTCTAGCCCAGATCCATGGGAAGTACCAGAGAGCTGGATAAAGAGGCCAAATCCAGCCACAACATCTGGCTGACTTTGCAACCGCTGTAATATTATAGCTTCCCTCCTTAACACCAACAAACAGCCACATCTGTCTAGCCCAGATCCTTGGGAAGGACTCAGGAGGTGTATAAAGAGGCCAAATCCGGCCTCAACATCTGGCTGACTTTGCAACCAATTACAGTGCAGAATAAATACAGGCTTGGAACAAGACCGAAGAAGGGATTTAAGAAGGATTTTGGCGGGGGGGGGGATTGTCACCCTCTCTGCTCCACCCCCGTCTTGATTTCTTCTCTGTTTCTTTTCACGAGACCCCAGAGGGAAAGGAACAATTACGGTATTTCCTGGCAGTTCAAACTGCCGGTGCGAAGGAGTCAGCGGAGCCTGCGGAACACCCTCCCACTGGGACCTCTAAAATGTGGAGGGAACCGGCGGGTCGGCGGGAAGAGGAGATGAGACCACAAAAAAAGCACAACGGCATAAAATCTCCCCCTAACCCCCAATCATGGGGTGTTGGGAACGCACCCCCCAACCTGACTCTGACCCGCAAAGGACCATTTCTCAAGCACCTCCGGAAGGAATGACGCCGGCAGGGACCCAAGAGGAATTCTGGGATTGTGTCGGACTGATTGTGCGTGCAAAGGATCGCACAGTCGTGGTGTGCAGGGCGCAAGCGATGATGTTCGGAGGCTGACAAGGAACACCGGGGAAGGTTGAGCCTCCTAGCTTACAGGCCATCCCTGAATTACGACACAATTGGGATCAGAATCTCCGTTCTGAAGAAGTTCTTAAGCGAGCCACGTTCAATTTAACCCCCTTTTTGGGCACGGTTGTTAAACGAATCACTGCAGTTGGTAAGCGAAACAGGTGGCCATTAAGTGGATCTGGCTTCCCTCGTTGACTTGGCTTCTAAGAAGCCAGCTCGGAAGGCCACAAACGGTGATCACGTGATCCCCGGCACATTGCCACCGTCATAGATACAAGTCAGTTGCCGAGCCTCTGAATTTTGACCACGTGAGCCTGGGGATCTGACCGCAGTCGTAATTTCAAGACCCTCGACTTACAGCCATTCATTTAGCCACCATTCGGAGTTACAACAGCATTGAAAAAAGTGACCTACGACCATTAATCACGCTTAACGACCGCTCATTGTAGATGTCCCCCACGGTCACACGATCAAAACTGAGACAGCTGGTGACCGGTTCGTATTTATGACCCGGTCACATGATCCCCTTTTGCAACCGTCTGACATGCAACGCCCGTGGGGAAGGGTGATTCACTTAACAAGGGTGGTGAGACAGGTCATCAAATGGGGCAAAATTCACTTAAGGGATGTGTCGCTTAATGATGGAAATTCTGGGCTCTGTTGTCGTAAGACGAGGACTGCCTGTAATCGACCCCTCTTTAAAAATAAGGACAGACCTTGTAAAAAAATGTCTAATGCTGGGACCTTCCTCCCAGCCCAGATTTCTCTTCTTTTTCTGGGAGTTGAAGTCCACAAGTCATCCGAGGGCCGAGTGTGAAGACCCCCTGCGTTATAACTTCGAACGGAACACTAAAGGAAGCACTTTATACCAGTATAAAGTCCTTCAGGACAAAATCAGGTAACGTCTGAATCTCCTATGCGGCGAAAGGTGCTTCCCCCGCCCCCCACCCACCCCGTGCACTTCCAGCTTTGCAAGCCAGACCAGAAAAAGGTGACTTCGGGTGGGAGTTTTGTGTTCCCAGTAAATTCCCCGGACAAAATTTTGGAGATTCTGCCTTGTCAGCAAATGGCTCCCTTCTGGAAAAATGCTTGTTCGGTAATTCCCCTCCCGCCTTGCAAAACAGTGTCAAGCAGTCCACGCTGGAGGTGTGAGTAAGTTCTCCGGGGGAGGTGGTGGTGGTGATGGCCTATCCTCCGGATGGTTTCTTGCTGCGCAGAAAAAGGGTGCATCGTTTTTTGAGCCACAAACACAGCAGGTTGTGCTGATCTCAGCTGAGAATAATAATAATAATAATAATAATAATAATAATAATAATAATAATAATAATAATAATAATAATAATAATAACAACAACAACAACAACAACAACAACAATTTGATGTTGAATATGATAACAGCAGCACGGTTACTGGTGGGACAATATTGGAAGAAGGATAGTTTGCCTACTATAGAAGAATGGGTGTTTAAAGTTTCGAATCTTGCAGAAATGTCTAAGATTTCTGCTTACTTGAAAGATCATTCACAGGAAAGATATATTTCAGTTTGGAGGAGATGGATAGATTATATTCAGAACAAATATGGGACTAAAAAGTTCCATTTAGCTTATGAGTAGATTTTAGAGGGATATTGTTATTGATCTTAGTGTTGGTACTTTGTATGTATCTATGTTAAAGGGGAGTTAAAGCACATTATGAATTTGGTTAATTGTATATTATGCATAATTTTTATTTAGAATATGATTATTATAACTATAATCCTGTATTTAGCTCTGGGAAGTGGGGGGGGAAGTGGGCAGGTTAGGGGTGGGGGGTATTTGGGGATATATTGTAAAATCTTGTTTTTGTAAAACTCTTTAATAAAAAACAACAACAACAAGCCGCCCTGAGTCTTCGGAGAAGGGCGGGATATAAATGGAATTAAAATTAAATTAAATTAAATTAAATAATAATAATTGTAATGTATGTGACTGACATACAGGATAACAACTACAGGAGGCGCTGTGCTGGACAGCTCCGGTAAGGAGCCGCGTTCGGCGGGAAAACCTCGCAAGCCCATTGGTTGACAGCCTGGCGGGAAAACCAGGTTTGAATCCATTGGCTAGCGCTCACCTGGACAGGTACAAAAGGACCCAAGTATCCTCCTTTCCCCAGTTCCAGTCTGCCATTCCAATAAAGACCAATTGTAACCTTCACGCGTGTTTGTGTTCCTGCTCCAAACTTAACAATAATAATAATAATAATAATATAGAAATAGAATAGAACACAAATTGCTGCGAACACAAAACTCCCACCCGGGTCACCTTTTTCTGGTCTGGCTTGCAAAGCTGGAAGTGCACGGGGGGGGGGGAGGGGGAAGCACCTTTCGCCGCGTAGGAGATTCAGACGTTGCCTGATTTTGTCCTGAAGGACTTTATGGTGGTATAAAGTGCTTCATTTAGTGACCATTCGAAGTTAGTGACCTCCAAGGTCCCTTCCAACTTCTTCTTCTTCTTCTTCTTATTATATTATTATTATTATTATTATTATTATTATTATTATTATTATTATTATTATTATTATTATTATTATTATTATTATTATTATTATTATTATAACGCAGGGGGTCTTCACACTCGGCCCTTGGATGACTTGTGGACTTCAACTCCCAGAAAAAGAAGAAAAAGTAGAGGAGGAGGAGGAGGAGGAAGAGGAAGAAGAGGAAGAAGAGAACGAGGAAGAAGAGGAAGAAGGAGAGGGAGAAGAAATTAAAAAGAGAAGAAAAAGAAGAAGAGGAGGAAGAAGAGGAAAAAGAGAACGAGGAAGAAGAGTAAGGAGAAGAAGAAAGAAGAGGAAGAGAAGGGGAAGAGGAAAAAGAAAGAAGAAAGAGAAGAAAAAGAAGAGGAGGAAAAAAAGAGAAAAAAGAAGAAAAAGAGGACGAGGAAGAAGAGTCAGAAGGGAGAAGAAAAAGAAGGAGAAGAGGAGGAGGAGGAGGAGGAATCACATGACCCCAGGACACAGCCGCCATCATAAACACGGGGCAGTTGCCCAATGTCTGAATTTTGATCACATGATCACGGAGATGCTGCGATGGTCGTATGCGTGAAAAAGGGTCATAAGTCAGTATTCCAGTGCCGTTGTAACTTTTAACAGTCGCTAAACGAATACTAATAATACTAATACTAATAATACTAATAATACTAATAATACTAGTACTAGTACTAGAAATAATAATAATAATAATAATAATAATAATAATAATAATAATAATAATAATAATACTAATAATAATAATATGATAACAACTTGACATGGGCATGGCTCAAGATGGGAATCATCAAGAAAGAAATGGAAGACTTAATACTGGCTGCTCAAGAACAAGCACTACAAACTAATCCCATGAAAGCAAAGATACAAAAATCTACTGACAACAATGAATGAAAAAAAAAAATCTACTGACAACCCAAATTGCCGACTTTGCAACGACAAAGTGGAAACTGTTTCGCATTTAATATGTGAGTGCAGCAAAATCGCGCAAACTGATTACAAAGGTAGACATGACCGAGTTGCTAAACTAATCCACTGGGCATTGTGTAAAAAATACAACTTGCCCGTGTCCGAAAAGTCGTGGGAACATAGGGTGGAAAAAGTTGTCGAGAATGAGAGGGTGAAGATCTTGTGGGACTTCCAAGTACAGACAGATCACCATTTGGAACGCAACACGCCAGATATCGCAGTCATAGAGAACCGAAGCGTACAGTTGATTGATATCGCTCTACCAGGAGATGCCAGAGTCGAAGACAAAGAACTGGAAAAAATTATGAAATACCGCGACCTGGCCATCGAAACTGCGCGATTATGGATGAAACGCATAACAGTGACACCCATTGTCATCGGGGCACTGGGAACGATGTCCAAAAACTTTGCAAAACACATCAAGAAACTGCAGCTTCCTGCAATAACTCCAGCAAAGCTACAAAAAACTGCGCTACTCGGAAGATCTTACATTTTAAGGAGATACCTGGTTGATACCTAGGATGCTGGTAGCAACCTGTGTCAACCATTAGTGCCAGTCAATTTGAGTGTTCAGTTGACTGAGTTTCATCTTTTATGAATAAAAGTTTTATTATAATAATAATAATAATAATAATAACAACAACAACAACAACAAAACAACAACAACAACAACAAACAACAACAACAACAACAACAACAACAACAACAACAACAACAACAATAATAATAATAATAATAATAATAATAATAATAATAATAATAATAATAATAATAATAATAATGTCAGAAGGGACCTTGGAGGTCATCCAGTCCAACCCCCTGCTCAGGCAGGAAACCCTATAGCATTTCAGACAAATGGCTGTCCAGTCTCTTCTTAAAAACTTTTAAGTCAAGGGCTATTTGTAGTCCGTCCACCTTCAACTGCTTGAATGGCAATGACAAAGTTGTGCTTCGTTGTTGCCGGATTTTGGAAAACACCCTGACCAGGTGCAGGGCGCCATTTGGGGCTAACTCTGCCATTGGCCTGGCCCAGCTGCTGCTCTCAACCCTGGCCCCTTGAAGATGGCTGGACTTCAACTCCCAGCATTCCTCAGCCAGCCACTTTTTTTTTCATTTTGCAGAAGTCAAGTTATATTATGTCTACCGCATTCCCACCATCTCTTAAGGAAGCTACAAAAAAATGGACTAAAGTACTTTAGCCACATCTCTTCTCGTCCTCTTCCTGCTGACTGTTGGCAAAGCCTTGCTGGCTGGGGAATTCTGGAAGTTGAAGTCCACCCGTGTTCAAGTGGCCAAGGTTGGGAAATCCTGGTTTAAACTACAACACTGTCTCAGGGGGAACACTCCTTGGCTGGGGATGATGGGGCTTGCCACGAAGCCACCTGGGGGGCACCAACCAGCCAGGCGGGTATACAGAGCTTCACCTGTTTGTTTCCTACCTCAAAAACCAACCACCTCTCTAGAAACAATCTTGGGGGCGGGGCAGATACACTAGGCTGCAAAATGATAAGAAAGAGAAAAATTGATGATTAGATAGATAGATAAAAAGGTAAAGGTAAAGATTCCCCTGCACATGCGTGCTAGTCGTTTCCGACTCTAGGGGCCGGTGCTCATCTCCGTTTCAAAGCCGAAGAGCCAGCGTTTGTCCGAGGACGTCTCCGTGGTCATGTGGCCGGCATGACTAGACGCCAAAGGCGCACGGAACGCTGTTACCTTCCCACCGTAGTGGTCCCTATTTTTCTACTTGCACTTTTACGTGCTTTCGAACTGCTAGGTTGGCAGAAGCTGAGAGGAGTAACAGGCGCTCACTCTGCTACACGGCACTCGGGATTCGACCCGCCAAACTGCCGACCTTCTGATCGGCGAGCTCAGCGTCCTAACCCACTGAGCCACCGCATCTCGATAGATAAAGGTAAAGGTAAAGGTTCCCCCGCACACGTGTGCTAGTCGTTTCCGACTCTAGGGGCCGGTGCTCATCTCCGTTTCAAAGCCGAAGAGCCAGCGCTTGTCCGAGGACATCTCCGTGGTCATGTGGCCGGCATGACTAGACGCCAAAGGCGCACGGAATGCTGTTACCTTCCCACCGTAGTGGTCCCTATTTTTCTACTTGCATTTTTATGTGCTTTCGAACTGCTAGGTTGGCAGAAGCTGGGACGAGTAACAGGCGCTCACTCTGTTACGCGGCACTCGGGATTCGACCCGCCAAACTGCCGACCTTCTGATCAACAAGCTCAGCGTCCTAACCCACTGAGCCACCGCGTCCCTTCTCGATAGATAGATAGACAGATAACTGATACATGGAGAGAGAGAGAGAGAGAGAGAGAGAGAGAGAGAGAGAGAGAGAGAGAGAGAGAGAGAGGGGGGGGGGGAGGGAGGGAGGGAGGGATAGATAGATAGATAGATAGATAGATAGATAGATAGATAGGTAGGTAGGTAGGTAGGTAGGTAGGTAGGTAGGTAGGTAGAGAGACATATGGATGGATGGATAGATAGATAGATAGATAGATAGATAGATAGATAGATAGATAGATAGATAGATAGATAGATAGATAGATAGATAGATAGATAGATAGATAGATAGATAGATAGATCAGGGGTCTTCAAACTTGGCCCTTTTATGACTTGTGGACTTCAACTCCCAGAATTCCTCAGCCAGCATGCCTGGCTGAGGAATTCTGGGAGTTGAAGTCCACAAGTCATGAAAGGGCCAAGTTTGAAGACCCCTGAGATAGACAGACAGACAGACAGACAGACAGACAGATAGATAGATAGATAGATAGACAGAATTGATGGATAGATAGATAGATAGATAGATAGATAGATAGATAGATAGATAGATAGATAGATAGATAGATAGATGATAGATAGATAGATAGACAGACAGAGATAGAGATAGATAGATAGATAGATAGATAGATAGATAGATGATAGATAGATAGATAGATAGATAGACAGACAGACAGAGATAGAGATAGAGATAGATAGATAGATAGATAGATAGATAGATAGATAGATAGATGATAGATAGATAGATAGATAGATAGATAGATAGATAGATAGATAGATAGACATTGCTCTCCCTTAATATTTTTGCAGCATACTAAGCTGATTGGTGCGATGCCCCGCCTACCCGAAAGAGCCACGCCCACAGTCCCAACCGGGTCTTTCCAAAGTTCATTGCTAGGCACGCGGGAGGGGGGGGAAGCGGGACCACTACCCCCCCCCCATCCGACCCTGGGGGAGCGCCGAAGCCACCGGCGGGCGTAACCCCACCCCCGCGTTCCGATTGGCTGGCGGAGAGAGCCAAGGCCCCGCCTTCCCACCTGCTCCCCCTGCGGGGCGCCCCTCCCGGAGCCGAGCGCCCGATTAATCCCCAAAGCCTCTTAAGGACCAAGGACAGCGACGGGATCATCGCGGGGGGGGAGGGGGCGGCCCAGCGCGGGAACAGACCTCGCCCTGCCCCCGGGGCCCCCGATCTCCCTCCAGCGGCTTGGACTCCGGTTCCCATCATCCTCACCCCCCCACACACACCCTCAGTCGAGCCCGACTCTCAAGCTGCAACACAAACCCATCCAGCTCCGCGGAGGGGGGGGGTGTCTGCCCTCGGCTCTTTGATCTGCGGTGTGGGGGGGGGTTTCCTTTGAAAGCCCCCCGAAAGTGCCGCCGAGTTAACCTCGGCGGAGCACTAAAAAGCAGGGGTCCTCCGCGTCCTTGGGTTTTTTTTCCCTTGTTCCAGCCGACCCCCACTCATCCTTCTCCTTCCCGCCCGGGAAAGAGGGGGGTGGGTGGGGAGACTCGGGGGTCCCCTTGTGTGTGGGGAGGGGGGAAACGAGGGGGCGCCCTTCTTTTCCCCGACCCCGCTTTGTTTCCCTGCCTGCCCGCGCTGCTCGGGGATCCGGAGCCGAATCCTGACCAGGTCGTGGGCAAGCGGCTCCGGGACACCCCCCCCCACCCCCAATACTCTTAGACGAACCCAGGCCTCTTTTCTCCCCAGAAGCCCCCCACACACACACCCCGGACGGCCCTACCTTGCAGCCGAAGACGAGCGAGATGGTCCGTTGGCTGCAGGTGACCTTGCACTGGCATAGCACGGGCGAGCAGCAGCCCGGCCGTCGGAAGGCGGCCGAGACCCGGGTCAGCCCCATAGCTCGGCCGGCCCTCGGAGGGCCCATCCGCTGCCCCGCCGCCCGCCCTGGCCGCACCTGCGCCGCGCTCCGCCGGCCGCTCCAGCTGCAGCTCTTGCCCCCCCCCCGCTGGCATCCCGCCAACTCCAGTCTCCTCCTCCTTCCACTCCCCCCCCCCCCCCCGACCGCTGACCTCTCCCACTAACTAGGCGAAAAGCATGGATCGGGCCCGGGGGGGGGGGAGTAGCGATGTGCCTCCCCACACACACACACAAACACAGACTTTCCAAAGAGAAAGTCCTTGAGCAGGAGAACAAGAGTGGCATCTTGGAGATAGGCTGCTCCTGGAGCTGGAGGTTCCCTTTTGGCACTTCTCACTCAGGACAGGGAAAGCTAGTGTTTGGAAGGCCACAGACACAGACACAAACACACATACACATACACAGAGAGAGAGAGAGAGAGAGAGAGAGAAAGAGAGAGAGAGAGAGAGAGACCCATTTTCCTTACAAGCAAATTTACTTTTTCTTTATTTAATTATTATCCCGCCTTTGTTACTTTATAAACAACTGAACACAGAGGACATACCCAGTACACCTTCCTCCTCCTATTTTCCCCATCACAACAACCCTGTGAGGAGGGTAGGGATGAGGGAGAATGACCAGGCCAAAGTCACCCAGCCGGCTTTCGTGCCTAAGGCGGGACTAGAATTCACTGCCTCCTGGTGATTGGCCCAAAGCCACCCAGGTGGCTTTCCTGCCTAAGGCGGGACTAGAATTCACTGTCTCCTGGTGATTGGCCCAAAGTCACCCAGCCAGCTTTCCTGCCTAAGGCGGGACTAGAATTCACTGCCTCCTGGTGATTGGCCCAAAGCCACCCAGGTGGCTTTCCTGCCTAAGGCGGAACTAGAACTCACCGTCTCCTCGTAATTGGCCCAAAGTCACCTGGCCGGCTTTCGTGCCTAACGCGGGACTAGAACTCACCGTCTCCTGGCGATTGGCCCAAAGCCACCAAGTCGACTTAACGCCTAAAATGGGACTAGAACTCCCTCTCTCCTGTCGTCACTACACCAAGCTGACTCTCCCCGGTAAATAGTCCATAAAAAAAAACGTAAAATGTTCATAAAAACAAAAGCACCACCTTAACTTTTTTTTAAATTATACCCTGCGGAGAAGCCAAGCTCTTTCCAAAACGTTTACATCTGGCTAGCCCTCATCTGATAAACTCCCAGCGCTGTGGGCCACATCTGGGAACCACATCTGGACCCCAAAAGGAGGCCGTTGCGAGCCATTTCTGCATGTCTGCCAGGAAAATCTGCTGATTTATTCTTTTCGTATAGGCTGTTAGTCCTTCGCTTACAACCCTTCGTTTAGGAAAGGGGCCTGATAGCCAGGGTTCACACTTACGCCCGTGGCAGCATCCCCTAAGGTCAGGTGTATCAAAATCCAGCCGCTTAGCAGCCGACTCGCATTTACGACGGTCGCCGGGTCCCAGGGTCACGTGACCCCCTTTCGCGGACTTCTGACGGGCAGAGTCAACGGGATTCATTTAACAACCGTCTCGCTAACTTAACAAAGGCCGGCGATTCGCTGAACCCCGCGGGCAAGAAATGCCATCGAAGAAGGAAAAACTCACTTAGCGGCAGAAATGTCATGAATTGAGGACTTAACTGGATTTGATAGTGTCGGTAGCTTGTTGTGAGCCACCTAGAACCGAATAACAACAACAACAACAAAGTTGGAAGGGACCTTGGAAGTCATCTAGTCCAACCCCCTGCTCAGGCAGGAAACCCTATCCCATTTCAGACAAACAGCTGTCCAGTCTCTTCTTAAAAACCTCCAGTGTTGGAGCATTCACTGCTTCTGAATGCAGGTAGTTCCACTGGTTAATTGTCCTAACAGTCAGGAAGTTTCTCCCTAGTTCTAGGTTGCTTCTCTCCTTGATGGAGAGATGGGCAGCAGACGCATTCAACCGATGGATAACAATTCACCCTAGAGAAGAAAGTCCAGGGATCAAAAAAGACCTCAGAACAACAGGTCATTTTTTATTTATTCCATTGTTAAGGCGGCCTACACTGCAGGGTCCACCAGCCCATAGATCTAGGGCAGACATGTCAAACACAAGGCCTGGGGGCTGGATCCGGCCCGCAAAGTGGTTTCATGCAGCCCGCGAAGCCATCCTGGAAACAGTGAGGGAACGGCCCCCACTGCCTTGGCCCTGGCCCAGAGACCCTCCTCCTGCCAGAGACCCCCAGATCTGTCCCGCTCCTGCCCAGGCCCCCATAGGCACCCTTGATGCCAACGATGTAGAGCTGGCCATGCCCACCCAGTAGGCCATACGCACTCTAGCCACGCCCACCCAGTAGGCCACGCCCACCCAAGCCACACCCACCCGGCCCCCTGAGGGCAACCGCAATGCTGATGCGGCCCTCAATGAAATTGAGTTTGACACCCCTGGTCTAAGGTCTCTGCACCAATGCACAGCCACCGTTTACCGCACAAAATTGAAAGTGATATAATACCCGTTTCCGAAGCTTGATGTGACGTAACACCGGGGCTACCCGTCAATCTTTGTCGACCTTGGCAAGTCGGAGATGGGTGGACTTCAACTCCCACAATCCCCCAGCCTTCATGGACCCCCTGTGAGGATGCCGTGGGCCGCCAGGGGTCTGCAGACCACAGGTTGAGAACTAAAATGACCTTATCAACGAATGCAATCAAGGTACTCTCTAAATAAGAAAAAAAAACAATCAAGGTGTTGAGGTCAAGGCATCTTCAACTTGCCAAGGTTGGGAAGCCCTGTGCTTATTCAGAAGGATCATGGGGTGCTTTACAGGGAGGAAGAGCCCCCCCTTCATGTTGAGGTCCAGAAGGAGCATCCAGAGGATCTCATTCAAGAACGTTTAGTAGGAATTCAAGGAAGGAGGAAGGAAAGAGATCACCGTAAAGGTGTTTTGTAGACCACCAAGCCAGGAAGACGTGGTCTCCAGAGTGTCAACTATCTCGGCATTTGCTGGAAAACCCAACTTGGTCAAGTCAACCAAGGTCTCCACACTTCCTCAGAACTTCATCTATCTGGGCACCTGTTGGAAAACCCAACTTGGTCAAGTCAACCAAGGTCTCCACACTTCCTCAAAATCTCAACTATTTGGGCACCTGTTGGAAAACCCAATTTGGTCAAGTCACCAAGGTCTTCAAACTTCCTCAGAACCTCATCTATCTGGGCACCTGTTGGAAAATCCAATTTGGTCAAGTCAACCAAAGTCTCCACACTTCCTCAGAACTTCATCTATCTGGGCACCTGTTGGAAAAACCAACTTGGTTAAGTCAACCAAGGTCTTCACACTTCCTCCAACTATTTGGAAAACCCAATTTGGTCAAGTCAACCAAAGTCTTCAGACTTCCTCAGAACTTCAACTATTTGGAAAACCCAACTTGGTCAAGTCAACCAAGGTCTTCACACTTCCTCAGAACTTCAACTATTTGGAAAACCCAACTTGGTCAAGTCAACCAAGGTCTTCACACTTCCTCAGAACTTCAACTATTTGGAAAATCCAATTTGGTCAAGTCAACCAAAGTCTCCACAAAGTCTCCAACTTCATCTATCTGGGCACCTGTTGGAAAAACCAACTTGGTTAAGTCAACCAAGGTCTTCACACTTCCTCAGAACTTCAACTATTTGGAAAACCCAACTTGGTCAAGTCAACCAAGGTCTTCACACTTCCTCAAAATCTCAACTATTTGGGCACCTGTTGGAAAACCCAACTTGGTCAAGTCAACCAAGGTCTTCACAGTTCCTCAGAACTTCAACTATTTGGAAAATCCAATTTGGTCAAGTCAACCAAAGTCTTCACACTTCCTCAGAACTTCATCTATCTGGGCACCTGTTGGAAAACCCAACTTGGTCAAGTCAACCAAGGTCTTCACACTTCCTCAAAATCTCAACTATTTGGGCACCTGTTGGAAAACCCAACTTGGTCAAGTCAACCAAGGTCTTCACACTTCCTCAGAACTTCAACTATTTGGAAAATCCAATTTGGTCAAGTCAACCAAAGTCTTCACACTTCCTCAGAACTTCATCTATCTGGGCACCTGTTGGAAAACCCAACTTGGTCAAGTCAACCAAGGTCTCCACACTTCCTCAGTGCGCCTCCCATTCCAGTTTTCAGACAATTGAAGAAGGATCCTCCTAGATGGCATCCTACTCAAGAGTTAATTGGGGGTTGAGGAGATGATCAAACCAAGGAGAACTTTGGAAGGAAGTGATTGTGTCACCTTGGGGTTCAAGATGCCACCAAAAGAGAAACCAGGGCTTCGTCCTTCACACCCATGAAACATCAGGGTAGCCAACTTCAGTGAAGCCAGAGAAGTATGGAGTTAGGATCCCAAGGACAGGAATCTCAAAGGAGATCGGGAGAGCTGGGATCGTCTCAAAAAGAAGGCAGTAGAAGTCCCATTGGAGACCCAGCGAGGAGAAGAATAAGGAAGGCAGCTTAGGAAGCCTCCTCATATGCACCTGGGCTGAGCTAAGAGTCCAGAGGGAGATTTATGGGAAGACCAGTGACGGAATCACCAATGAAGAAGTTCCCCCAAGTGATCCTCCAGGCTAGGGAAAGACAGTTCTCCGGACAAACCGATGGTCATAAGTGTGAGAAACGCCCCAAGTCACTTTTTTTTCAGTTCCGTTGTGTGTGGCTAACTCAACGACTGCCGCGATTCACTTAACGATGGAGGCAAGAAACGTTGTAAAGCGAGGCACGACTCACTTTGTAAGGGAGGCCAAACTCGCCGTGCTTACTACAACTCTCGCGCATATTGGGGGCTCAACTGCAGTCCTATGTTGAGGACTAGCCACCTTCTCAAAAGCATGTCCCGTGCCCGGATGGTTTTCGGGGGGCTGCAGAGGACACCCCCTCCCAGGAATGGGGGTGTGCTTTTTGCACACTTCCCCTGACCTTGTTAAAATGACTTGGTTTTGTTCGTTTCTCCTTTTTTTTCCTACCTGCCTGAATTTCTGTATATAAGAGCAGAGTCACCTGATAGGGGAGACAGTTGGGGTAAAAACTGCAATGTATAAAAAAATAAATGTAAATTACCTAGTAGCACCGCCCTTCCTTGGCCTGTGTGTTTTAACAAATAAATAATATGTAAATAATTACTTCTTTTTTGTTCCCGGTGGGGATGGAGACCCTGAAAAAAGCCTGGGGGTTTCCTTGCAGACGTCTCCTGACCGGACTAGGAAACATCATCAGTGCTGGAAGGGAAGGGATGAACAAGCATTGACGGTGATCCCTGGTTGGGCCATGAAATGTCCACAAGAAACGACGAGCTCAGAGAGAACCTAGGACCTCACACTCCTCCTCCTGTTCCTCCTCCTCTTCCTCCCTCTTCCCTTCTTCCTCCACTCTGCAAACCCCACTCCTTTCTAGGACTGATCACGTTCCCTCCTTGGGTAATTAAATGTCTGCAAGGAAACCACCCAGCTCAGAGAGCACCAAGGACCCCACAGTTGTCGTCCTCCTCCTCCTCCTCCTCCTCCTCCTCCTCCTCCTCCTCCTCCTCCTCCTCCTCCTAGCACTGATGATGTTCCCTAGCTGGGTCATGAAACGTCTGCAAGGAAACCACCCAGCTGAGAGAGCACCAAGGACCCCACAGTCTTCTTCCTCTTCTTTTTCCTCTTCCTCTTCCTCTTCCTCCTCCTCCTAGCACTGATGATGTTCCCTGGTTGGGTCATGAAATGTCTGCAAGGAAACCACCCAGCTAAGAGAGCACCAAGGACCCCACAGTCTTCTTCCTCTTCTTCTTCCTCTTCCTCCTCCTCCTCCTCCTCCTAGCACTGATGATGTTCCCTAGCTGGGTCATGAGACGTCTGCAAAGGAAACCTCCAAACTCAGAGAGCATCAGGGACCCACCCACCCTGTAAAAGCCATCGGGGGGGGCAGGGCAGGGGGATTCAGGGGATCGGAATGAGCTGTCTCCCGAGATCCTAAGCATGGCGGAAGATAAGAGGAGCAACTTCAGTCCTTCTTGTCAACCCCCCCTCCCCGCCCAAGCCGCGTTGGCCAGCAGCCCAGCCCTGCTTGCGTTATTCCAAGCTGGTTAATCCCTGGCTTAATCACTGATCTTCCCCAAACTTCTCTGGATGGGGGCAGGAAAGAGCCCCGCCCTCAGCACCGCCAGAACAGCACTCTGCGTGAGTCAGAATCCCCCTGCACCCCAAAAGAGAATCACAAAGGCCAGCCCTACCCTTCCACCCTGGCTGGGGAATTCTGGGAATTGAAGTCTTAAGCTATTCTATTATTCTTCTATTCTATTATTATTCTATTCTATTCTATTTACTCTACTCTACTCTATATTCTATTCTATTATTATTCTATTCTATTCTATTCTATTCTATTCTACTCTATTCTACTCTATTCTACTCTATTCTACATTCTTTCTATTCTATTCTATTCTATTCTATTCTATTCTATTCTTATTCTTATTCTTATTCTATTCCATTATTATTCTATTCTATTCTATTCTATTCCAGTCCAGTCCAGTCCAGTCCATTCCTTATTTCTATTCTATTCTATTCTATTCTACTCTATTCTACATTCTTTCTATTCTATTCTATTCTATTCTATTCTATTCTATTCTATTCTATTCTATTCTTATTCTTATTCTTATTCTATTCCATTATTATTCTATTCTATTCTATTCTATTCCAGTCCAGTCCAGTCCAGTCCAGTCCATTCCTTATTTCTATTCTATTCTATTCTACTCTATTCTACATTCTTTCTATTCTATTCTATTCTATTCTATTCTATTCTATTCTATTCTATTCTATTCTATTCTACTCTATTCTACATTCATTCTATTCTATTCTATTCTATTCTATTCTATTCTATTCTATTCTATTCTATTCTATTCTATTCTATTCTTTTCTTATTCTTATTCTTATTCTTATTCTATTCCATTATTATTCTATTCTATTCTATTCTATTCTATTCTATTCTATTCTATTCTATTCTATTCTATTCTATTCTATTCCAGTCCAGTCCAGTCCAGTCCATTCCTTATTTCTATTCTATTCTATTCTATTCTACTCTATTCTACATTCTTTCTATTCTATTCTATTCTATTCTATTCTATTCTATTCTTATTCTTATTCTTATTCTTATTCTTATTCTATTCCATTATTATTCTATTCTATTCTATTCTATTCTATTCTATTCTATTCTATTCTATTCCAGTCCAGTCCAGTCCAGTCCAGTCCAGTCCATTCCTTATTTCTATTCTATTCTATTCTATTCTATTCTATTCTATTCTATTCTATTCTATTCTATTCTATTCTATTCTATTCTATTCTATTCTATTCTACATTCTTTCTATTCTATTCTATTCTATTCTATTCTATTCTATTCTATTCTATTCTATTCTACTCTATTCTACTGTATTCTACTCTATTCTACATTCTTTCTATTCTATTCTATTCTATTCTATTCTATTCTATTCTATTCTATTCTATTCTATTCTACATTCTTTCTATTCTATTCTATTCTATTCTATTCTATTCTATTCTACTCTATTCTACATTCTATTCTATTCTATTCTATTCTATTCTATTCTATTCTATTCTATTCTATTCTACATTCATTCTATTCTATTCTATTCTATTCTATTCTATTCTATTCTATTCTATTCTATTCTATTCTATTCTATTCTATTCTATTCTCCCAAAAATCTTGCCTCACCCACCATGCAGCTCTGGGCTCTGTTGTCTCCAGCCTTGACTACTTTTAAGACTTGCAGACTTCAACTCCCAGAATTCCCCAGCCAGCTCCCAGAATTCTGGGAGTTGAAGTCCACCCGTGTCAAAGTTGCAAGGTTGGGGAAAAAAACTGAATTAAAACCAGAGAAAAAAAGTAAAAACTTGCTCCATAAGACTAGCTGAAGGCCTACAGGAGGCAATCCACAAACATATTAAAATCGTTTGTTAAAGTGAATTAACTACGCAACATTTGTTTTTATCACAAAAGGTAAGAGCCTTTTCAGAATAACAAAATAACAGAGTTGGAAGGGACCGTGGAGGTCATCTAGTCCAACCCCCTGCTCAGCCAGGAAACCCTACCCCATTTCAGACAAAATGCCTGTCCAGTCTCTTCTTAAAAACTTCCAGTGTTGGAGCACCCACAGCTTCCGCAGGCAAGTCCCGTTCCACCGCTTATTTCTTCTAATTTCTAATTTCCCGCAAACTTTGTCCGTTTCCGCCCTGCTATGCTAGTCACTCATCTCTGTCAATATTGATAAAAAAAACCAAACACCCGGATTACAAAATCAGGGCCATTGCTGCAGGTATTTCTGTCCCCACCCAGCATCCACCAGAGATGGCGGGGGCGTGGGGGGGGGGAGAATGAAAATACGAATATATCCATTGAAGGCTACTGACATATTTCAGGATCTCTGCAGCAATTTCCAGAAAGCCTCAAAAAACCAGCCCAGGGCCCTTGAAAAGGCCGACTCAGCAGCCCTCCCCCCCACACCCCCCCCCCAAACCCCTGCAAACCAGAAATTGACAGCAGCTAAAGCAAGCACTAACCAACATTGAACGAGCAGGGAAACCTCCTATCTCTGTCTGATAGCTGAGGTGGTCGGGACCCACAACCGGTTCCAAAGGAAATGGAGCATTTGGGGGGGAAAAGAGGGAAGGACTAACCAGGATTGGCAGCGACCTCTTTCTCTGCGGGTGGGGGGGAGGGGGGCTGGCTAGCATCTAGGGGGAAGGAGAGGGGGGGTCCGATTGCCAATTAACCAGGATTGAAGGGGGAAGGAAGAGAATTTCATGTATCCTGGCCTGCTGCTCCTATGTTGGGGGGGGGGGGGAGAGGGCTAGCCTTAAAGGAGAGGTGGGCTGTGGGTCTCCAGGGCATGTGACCACCGAGAGCAAGAATTTTTTTTGGGGGGGAACGGTGAGAATTATCGGATGGGGGTGCTACACACAGGCAAGGGGGACCCTCCAGTGGGAACGTGTAAATGAGGAAAAAAAACCACAGGAGGAGATATAGGACAATATTTGGGGTGCTGGGCCCCCCCGAAGTGGCTAGGAATAAGACAGGAGGAAGAGGGGGGGTGACTCAGGGCACCCCAATATTATGCCCTTCCACTTTTAGAGGTTATTTCATTATTTTGACACCAGAATCAGACACCTCCGCAGTGACAGCACCTGAAGACATCGGTCAGGCTGCACGGGGATGCGGCGCGGGGGGGGGGGGTTTGTCTCAATGTTGGGGCCCGATTATCTCCCCCCACCCACCCAGATACGCAGACATATCCCTGACACACGTGCAGACAGCTTTCTTGAGCTAGGAGACCACCGACCCGCTTTTTGGCCGGGAGAAGTGTGTGTGTGTGTGTGGGGGGGTCTCTGGGCATCCCCAAGTATTCGATCCAGAGGGATACCTAGGCTTGGCCCGACCCCTCCCCACTCTCTTTCCCCTCCCCCCCACCTGTGGCTCTGGGGGAGACGCCAGGGTGAAGGCAGCGGGTTGGGGGGAGGCGGTGGGGGACACCCCCCCTGGATTGGAGGGGAGGGGTCCGAAAGATAGAAGAGGCGGACCTACCACGCATAGGCACATAGAAGAGAGTCTGTCCTTCGTCTTCATGGGGGGCGGAGGTGGGGGGGGGCCGCGCTGGGAGGGGGCCGCTGCCGCCGGAGGAAGGACGGAGCGCGGAAGGAGGGTGGCGGAGGGAGAGGAGGAGGAGGAGGAGGAGGAGGAGGAGGAGGAGGAGGAGGAAGCGGAGCCGGGAGGGAGGGCGGGGGCGGAGGAGGCGATCCCAAAAAATTGATGCGGCAAGAAAGGAGGGGGCTTGTGTGTGTGTGTGTGTGTGTGTACGCGCGCGGAGGGAGGGCGGCGGGGGGAGGCCGTGGCAGGCGGGTGGGGGCGGCGGAGGGTCTGCTTGGACACTTGGGGGGCGGGGGGCTGAAGGCAACGGTTTTGCCCCTTGCAAGGAGGACCGGCCCGGATGGGGGGGGGCTGCGCCCGGGAGGGAAGGTGAACGGGCGGGAGGGGGGCAGCGGCAAGAGACGCCGGCACCCCCCCCCATTGCAGCACGTCGGGAGGGGCCGGACGGCCGGCCAGCGCAGGAGGAGCGGCGGAGACCGGGCCGGGGGTCCGCAGGGCGCCTGGACCCTCCCCTCTCGCCGTGGGGCGTCTGCAGGAGGGGGACCTTGGGGGGGGCGGCGAGCGGGACCGAACCCAGATGGAGATGCGCGGGGGTCGCGGGGCTGGCCGAGCAAGCGAGGCGCCTTTGCGCACGTGTGTGGCCGGACAGACGTGCGGGTGGGGGGGGGGGTCAGACGTGCGAGAACAGAACCGGCCCTTCGGAATGGGAGGGGACTAGGAGGAGGGGAAGCCTCGTGTGAACTCCCCATCCCCGGGCCTCTTTCCAGTGGGGCTCGCCAGGAGCGCCCGTTTCCCCCCCCCCACCCGCCGCACACGTGTAGGAAGAAACGTCTGAAATGTCCGCAACCCCGCCGCCCAGGCGGAATGCGACAGGGCTGGGGAGGGGGAGGCGTGCTGGCGCAATGGCACACCGGCAGCAGATGCCGGGGTCGGAGGGGGAGGGTGTCCCAGGGGTGCCTTAGGATCAACCTCCACAAGCCCCCTCGGGCCCTCCTGAGATCCGGCAGACGAGCCTCTCCCCGAGACCCCTCAAAGGGAGACGGAGACGCCGCCCCCCCCCGCTAAATGGTGTGTGGGAGGGGGGCAAGGCATCGTATCTGGGACGGGGCGGAGCGTTCCCGGAAGTGGGAGGTGGGTTGGCCAAGCCCACCTGCCTCGTCTTGAGGGATCGGAGCTCCTCGAAGGCTCCCCCGCCCCCTTCCCTTTCCCCGACCCCGACCCCCGACCCCCTCCCCACCAAGCTGACCCATGCATCCCTAGATATCCAGCCGCTGCGCTGCGAGACTCCGTTTGCCCATCTGGAGTATGGGCACAGCCAGGCGCTCCGTTTGGAAAGGGCATCCCAGACTTCCCCGAGCGGGAAGGATGGGTATTGTAGTCCAGCCTCGGAGAGAAGGGAGATGGTGAGCCGGGCAGCCCTCCACCCCCCCACACACACACACGCACGCACGCAAACCCAAGAGGAGGGGGCCCCCTTTCTCTTCCCCCCCCACCCCACCTCCACCATCCGCAGTGATGCGTTTCCTACATTCATCCCAGCCTCCCGGTCCCTCCGTCGCTTAGCAACGGAGCCACCGGGGTTCTGGGGTTGTCATGGCGACCGGTCTGCTGCTGCTCCCGCGTGTGAAACGATGGGGTCGGGTTGTGTGAATGGGGCTGGGGGCTGCGGGGGGGGGGCGGCATGTCAGCAAGCGTGTCATGCAACAAGCTTCGAAAAATAGGGGAAAGCCAAACAGGGTCTCCTGGGGTCAGGGAGTGGGGGGGGCGATTTGGGGGCTAGGAAGGGTGGGGGTCAGGATGGCCTGGAAGCAATCGCCCCCCCCCTTTGTAGGGATGAACTTTTAAAAAGCTAACCCCCCTCCCCATTTTAACTTTATCTTCAGCAGCCTCCAAGAGACACCCCCCCACCCCTTGGATATTCTGGATATAAATATACATTAGTCTAAGAAGGATATTTTAAGTAGCATACTATTTTCTTATTTCTTATTTCTTTTTTTCAAGATAGGAGGAAAGTGTTGGGATGGCCTGCGTGAGGAAAAAGACTTAAAATGCTTACGTGGCATGAAAAGTTTCACCAGTAAGACTAAAAGAAAAAAAAATGAAGAAGGAAAAAAAAATCTTTTTTAGGAAAAAAAAAATTTTATACCCAATTGTCACCTATCAAAAGAACAAGAATTGTACTAACTTAAGGTTGGCAAAAAGGGAACGTTCTGGGGAAAAAAGAGAGGAAATCAAGTAAAGCTATTAAGTGGATTATAGATCATGGAAACTAACTGTTAGTGAATGTTTTAAATATATATTATAAAATATATTATAAAAGGAAAAAAAGAAAAATTTAACCAGTAAGAACATTTCCAATATTGTGGGGGAAAGCCTACTTAAATAAGAATTTTAAACAGGATCGATAAGTCCATTGAGAAGTTAGAAAGGACGCTTTATATCCGTGCGGTTATCGTTTGAAGAAATATTAGAAACATGTCTATATTTAATTGCTGTTTACCTAAATAATAAGAATGGTATTAATTCAAGGTTGGCGAAAGAGAATGTTATTGGAAGAAGAGAAAATCAAGCAAAGCTATTATATGGACTATAGAATTATAGAATAATTGTTAGTGATTGTTTTTTAAATATAAAACCAGACAACACGATGTTTATCAAATGTTAAGGCAATTATGTTAAAAAAAATTAATAAAAAATATTTTTTATATAAAAAGGGAGACCCCCCTCCCCAGGGGCAGGCCTGCAGCCCCCCCCCCCAGTGTCCCACAGCGCATCTACCTAATACAAGCCGTCCTTGACTTACAACGATTCATTTAATGACCGTTCAAAGTTGCAACGCTCCTGAAAAAAAGTGACTTCGGACCGTTTTTTTTCAAAACTTAATGACCCTTGAAGCATCACGTGATTTACATTCGGATGATTGACAGCTGACTCACATTTATGACGGTCGCAGTGTCCCAGAATCCTGTGATCCCCTTCTGCCACTTTCTGACAAGCAAAGTCAATTGGGAAGCCTACCAACAGAAATTTTGGGCTTAATTGTGGTTGTAAGTAATTGGGTTTTAAGGGACCCTAGGGGTCTTCTAGTCCAACCCCCTGCCCAAACCGTGGATCCTAAACCAGGGGTCTCTAAGCTTGGAAACTTTAAGATGGGTGGATCGCCTGCTGGCTAGGGAATCCTGGGAGTTGAAGTCCACCCGTCTTAAAGTTGCACGGCTGTGACTTCTCTCCGTTTTTCAGACCACCAGTGCAGCATCGCCCTGGTCACGGGATCGAAATTCGGACGCTTGGCCACCGACTCGTAGTTATGACGGTTGCGGCATCCCGGGGGAGGGGGGGTCAGGTGATCCCCTTTTGCAACTTTCTGACGAACAAAATCAAGAGGGAAGCCGGATTCACGTCATAACTGCGCCTACTAGCTTAACAACTGCAGTGATCCACTTAAGGACCATGGCAAGGAAGGTTGCAAAGTGAGGCAGGAATCCCTCAACAACTGACTCGCTTAGCAACAGAACTTTCGAGGGACTGCCAGTAAAAGTGCGCAAGAGGGAGAAAGGAGACCAGGCACTTAAAACTTGATAAGGTTGAGAAACCCCAAACATACACAGCAACCCTGGTGCACACACAGCATCCGGGCCTGATCATCTCCAGATCTTCCCTGTTGTGTTATTGTCAACTCCGCAAGCAAACCCCGCTTCCTTCCAGCCCTGATGATGTTCCCTAGTTGGGTCATGAGACGTCTGCAAGAAAACCACCCAGCTCAGAGAACACCAAGGACCCCACAGTCGTCGTCCTCCTCCTCCTCCTCCTCCTCCTCTCCCTTCTAGCCCTGACAATGTTCCCAAGTTGGGTCATGAGATGTCTGCAAGAAAACCACCAAGCTCAGAGAGCACCAAGGACCCCACAGTCCTCCTCCTCCTCCTCCTCCTCCTCCTCCTCGCACTTCTAGCACTGATGATGTTCCCAAGTTGGGTCATGAGACGTCTGCAAGGAAACCACCCAGCTCAGAGAGCACCAAAGGACCCACAATTCAACCCCGAGCTGCAGAGTTTGTCTGCTGGATTTGGTCAAACCCCAGATCCAGAGCAAGGCCCCAGATGGGAACATTGCTCCCAGCTGCCCTGCAACATAGCCTTTGTAGTCCTCAGGACGTGGAACCCTTCTGTTCATGTCTGAACAGGGTGCCAGGACATTTCACCAAATTCTAGGGTGGGATGGAGAAGGTCAGGAGCAAAAGGCCTCAGACCAGACGGGTCAGTTGTAGTCATAATTGCAGAGATATGGGCTGCCTCTCCCCATTTGGAAACTGCCATTACAGAGGATCCTGGACTGGGGAAAAAAATCAGAGAAGAGCAGCTCAGAGGATCCAAGGCCTGGAGACTAAAACATACGAAGAACGGCTGCGGGACTTGGGTCTGGCTAGTCTAAAGAAAAGAAGAAATAGGGGGGACATGATAGCAGCGTTCCAAGTATTGGGGGGGCTGCCACAAAGAAGAGGAGGGGGTCACACTATTCTCCAAAGCACCAGAGAGAAGGACGAGAAACAATGGTCAGGAACTGACCAAAGAGAGAAGCAACCTGGAATTAAGGAGAAACTTCCTGACAGTGAGGGCAATGAACCAGCGGAACAGCTGGCCACCAGAAATCGTGGGTGCTCCATCACTGGAGGTTTTTAAGAAGAGGCTAGACAGTCACTTGTCTGAGATGGTATATAGGTTCTCCTGCTTGAGCGGGGGGCTGGACTAGAAGACCTCCAGGGTCCCTTCCAACTCTGTTATTCTGTTAGTGTCAGAATCCATTTATATCACATTCATAAATGCATGTTTAAAACATTATCCACCCCCCCCCCCCCTGGATTCTGCCATCTCCAGACGAAGGAGGAGCGGATGTGGATTCAGCCTGCCTTGGGTTATTTCAAAGACCAAGGAAAAACTTTTGAACTGGGGGGAACAAAGGGGAGGGTTAGGGAAGAAGGCGTCTGGCCTGTGTCTCCATTTGAATCTGTAAAGGAAGAAGGCAATAACCATAAAGATTCGAAGTTCCTTTTTCCCCACGAAAGGGATGACACGAAGTAAAATGATGGGGGGCTGACCAAATGGGGTTGAGGGAAGGGGGGGATTGAACCGGGAACCCTTTATAAAGTTTCAATTTGTAAAACAATACCAAGTCCTGTCTTGTATTTCCACAACCAAGCATGTCCTAGTAAAGATTCCTTTTGGACTAGAACTGACTCCAAGAGTTTTTGTCTTCCTAAGACGTGGATTGGGGTGGGTCCTGACAGTCTAACAAAGAGAAGGACAGGGGGTGACATGATAGCGGCCTTCCAACATTTGAGGGGCTGCCACAAAGAGGAGGGGGGTCAACCAATTCTCTAAAGCGCCTGAAGGCAGGAGAAGAAGCAACAGATGGAAACTCATCAAGGAGAGAAGCAACCTGGAATTAAGGAGAAACTTCCTGACAGTGAGGACGATTAACCAGTGGAACTGCTTGACACCAGAAATCGTGGGCGCTCCATCACTGGAGATTTTTAAGAAGAGGCTAGACAGTCACCTGTCTGAGACGGGATAGGTTCTCCTGCTTAAGCGGGGGGCTGGACTAGAAGACCTCCAAGGTCCCTTCCAGCTTCTATTCTATATCTTTGTGTGTTTTACAGTGCTTAGTGACCGTTCAAAGTTACGACGGCGCTGAAAAAAAGGGACTGATGACGGTTTTTCACACCAACGGCCGTTTCACACTTAGCAACTATCTCACCGAGCAACCGAAATTGCGGGGTGACTTGTGTTCACGAGTCAGGGACTACCTGCACCCCCACACAAGTGGGAGGAAGGTGTAGGACGCTGGGAACCGGGATCCGCTATAGATGTAGCTTGTAGTAAGAGCGGAGAAGGAGGGGCGCATTGGGGCACCCCACAGTTCCGTCCTGGCCCCATTACTCTCTGACGTTTTCAAAACTCAGTTAGATTGGGGGGGGACAGAAAGGGGTGCTCGGCCGATTTGCAGGTGACCCCAAAGCTAAGGTGGGGAGAAGGAGATTGTTACCAGCTCAGGGTTCAAGAGGATCTTGGAAGATCTGAACTCTGGGCCCGATACAGCTAGTCCACAACTTACGACAGTTCGTTAATAATAATAATAACAACAATAACAACAGCAACACAAATACAAAGACCTAGATGACCTCCAAGGTCCCTTCCAACTTTATATTATATTATTATATATATAATCAATACCTACAAATAGAAATAGAAAGACTGTGGCAAAGGCGAGCAAGGGTGGCACCAATAGTCATAGGTGCCTTGGGTGCCATCCCAAAACATCTGGAGCACCACTTGGACACTGTCATCGGCATTGACAAATTCTCCATCAGTCAATTGCAAAAGGCGGCCTTACTGGGAACAGCTTCCGTCCTGCGACGAGATCTGTAACGCCATCCAACATCCACATCTGCTTATCCCAGGTCCTTGGTAAGGACTCGATAGGCAGACAAAAATGCCAAATCCAGTCTGAACATCTGGCTGACTATGTGAAGAATAATAATAATAATAATAATAATAATAATAATAATAATAATAATAATAATAATGATGATGATGATGATGATGATGATGATGATGATGATGATGTTGGAAGGGACCCTGGAGGTCATCTAGTCCAGCCCTCTGCTCAGGCAGGAAACCCTATATCATTTCAGACAAAGGGTTGTCCAGTCTCATCTTAGAAACTTCCAGTGTTGGAAAAGGAAGAGAGGGAAGGAAGGAAGGAAGGAAGGAAGGAAGGAAGGAAGGAAGGAAGGAAGGAAGGAAGGAAGGATGATAAGTCACTTACAAAAGTGGCTTATGACCAATCCTCACACTTAAGACCATCGCAGCATCCCCACAAAATTTGGGTACTTGACTGGCAGAGATTGAAGATGGCTACCCTGTCACATGATCACCTTTCCCTGCCGGCTATTGACCAGCATTGTCAATGGGGGGAGCCGGATTCCCTCAGAGACCATGTGGTTCACTTAACGATGATGTGGTTCGCTTAACGACCCCGTGGTTCGCTTAATGACCCCGTGGTTCGCATAGCAACTGTGGCAAAAAGGTTGCAACGTCTGGCATGACTCGCTTAACAGCCACACACGCGCGCACATGCGCACACACACACACACACACACACACACATCTGCTCCTTTCTGGAATCGCTTCTCCCCGGGGTCTATTGGCCTCCGCCCTGCTCTCCTTTAGACAAGCTTAGAAACCTGGCTTGTCTAGCAACCCACCAAGCTGGCGAGATTCGTATCCAGGCTCAACGGATGACAGATGGCCCGAATGTTCAATGTTTGGTCTACTTAGCCCAGTGCAGACAAAAAATAAATAAATAATAATTCTGCATTTTGTGGCAGGTCCTTAGGAAGTGTTTAATTTTCCATACGGCCTTGAGTCTTTTTCTTTTTAATTTGGCATGAAGTATTGTGCTTCGCTTCCGCCAGATGTGCAGACTGGAATCTGGCATTTTTGACCCCCTAAAGTCCTTCCCCAGGATCTGGGACAGCCAGATGTTCGTGTCCGATGGGGTTACAATGATCCTGGCTGTTCCGAGCAAAGCCACCTTGGGCAACGGACCGATCGTGATTTGATATTTTTTTTTGTCAAGTCAAGCAGCAATTGTAACTTTGCAATGGACCGATCGGGACTTCCATAAAAGATAGAAAAGATAGAATAACACACTCGAAAGAGACCCGAGAGGTCATCAAGTCCAGCCCCCTGCTCAAGCAGAAGACGACATACAATTTGAGTAACCACAACCTCTCAAGTTCCACTAGTTAATTGTCCTAACTGTTAGGAAGTTTCTCCTTAGTTCCAGGTTGCTTCTCTCCTTGATGAGTTTCCACCCGTTGCTTCTTGTCCTGCTTTCAGGTGCTTTGGAAAATAGAGGGGACCCCCCCCTCTTCTTTGGGGCAGCCCCTGAGATACTGGAAGGCGGCTATCATGTCACCCCTAGTCCTTCTTTTCATTAGAATAGAACTGGGTGGGACCCTGGAGGTCTTCTAGTCCAGCCCCCCACTCAAGCAGGAGAACCTATACCATCACAGACAAGTGACTGTCTAGACTCTTCTTCAAAACCTCCAGTGATGGAGCGCCCACGATTTCTGGTGGCAAGCTGTTCCACTGGTTAATTGTCCTGACTGTCAGGAAGTTTCTCCTGAATTCCAGGTTGTTTCTCTCCTTGATTTATTTCCATCCGTTGTTTCTTCTCCTGCCTTCTGGTGCTTTGGTGAATAACGTGACTCCCTCTTCTTTTTGGCAGCCCCTCAAATAATGAAATGCTGCTATCATGTCACCCCCTCACCCTTCTCTTCGTTAAACTAGACGTCCCCAATTCCTGCAACTGTTCCTTGTATGTTTTAGCCTCCCGTCCCCTGATCATCTTTGTTGCTCTTCTCTGCCCTCTTTCTAGAGTCTCGACATCTTTTTTACATCGTGGTGACCAAAACTGGATGCCGTATTCCAAGTGTGGCCTTCCCAAGGCCTTGTAAGGTGGTATTAACGCTTCGCCTGATCTCGATTCTCTCCCTCTGTTAATGCAGCCCAGCACTGCGTTGGCTTTTTTGGCAGTTGTCGCACACGCCTGGCTCATATTTAACTGATTGTGCACTAGGACTCTGAGATCCCTGTTGCAGTTACTGGCAGGTTCAAGTTATTATTATTGTCACTGAACTGAGTGCAATTCAATTTTCACACAACGCGCCGTGAAGAGACTGGACAATCACCTGTCTGAGATGGCGTAGGTTCTCTTGCTTGAAAAAGGGAGCTGGACTAGAAGACCTCCAGGGTCCCTTCCAGCTTCTATTCTATTCTATTCTATTCTATTCTATTCTATTCTATTCTATTCTATTCTATTCTATTCTATTCTATTCTATTCTATTCTGTATTTTGTTATTCTATTCTATTCTATTCTATTCTATTCTATTCTATTCTATTCTATTCTATTCTATTCTTCATTCCTATATTTATTCTATTCTATTCTATTCTATTCTATTCTATTCTATTCTATTCTATTCTATTCTATTCTATTCTATTCTATTCTATTCTATTCTATTCTCCATTCCATTCTATTCTATTCCCATATTCTATTCTATTCTATTCTATTCTTCTATTCTATTCTATTCTATTCTATTCTATTCTATTCTATTCTATTCTATTCTATTCTATTCTATTCTATTCTATTCTGTATTTTGTTATTCTATTCTATTCTATTCTATTCTGTTCTGTTCTGTTCTGTTCTGTTCTGTTCTGTTCTGTTCTGTTCTATTCTATTCTCCATTCTATTCTATTCTATTCTATTCTATTCTATTCTATTCTATTCTATTCTATTCTATTCTTATTCTATTCTTTCCATTTCTTATTCTATTCTATTCTATTCTATTCTATTATTCTATTCTATTCTATTCTATTCTATTCTATTCTATTCTATTCTATTCTTATTCTATTCTATTCTATTCTATTCTATTCTATTCTATTCTCTTCTTATTCTATTCTTATTCTATTCTGTATATTATTATTCTATTCTATTCTATTCTATTCTATTCTATTCTATTCTATTCTATTCTATTCTATTCTTATTCTATTCTGTATATTATTATTCTATTCTATTCTATTCTATTCTATTCTATTCTATTCTATTCTATTCTATTCTATTCTATTCTATTCTATTCTATTCTATTCTCATTTATGTGACACCCTATCAAACTAGCCACCTTCTGAAATAGTTTGAAACACGGAGTAACAAGGAAAAGCAAAATGCATTACTGGGTTTACCCCCGCCCCCCATCCTGGTGACTAAGTGGGAGCTGCAAAGCTGAAGCCATAATAGAGGTTTCTTCACATTTTTTAAAAAATGTTTGATAGCAAATAACCAACAATAATAATAACAGCATCTTCCAAGGAACAAACGCTACTTTGCTTTGCTCAGAAAAAATATTTCTGAGTCCCTTTTGGATGCCGGGGTCTATGATCATTCCCCGTTACGTCATTAAGTGAGACTAACCACCATTAAGGTATTACAGGCAGTCCTTGATATTACCACAGTTCATTTAGTGATCGCTGGTAGTTACAACAGCACTGAAAAAGCTGACTTGCGACCGCTTTTCACACTTAGCAACCATTGCATCAACCCCGGGGTCACGCGATCAAAATTCAGACGCTTGACAAGCGACTCATATTTATGACGGCTTGCAGCGTGTCCCCAGGCTCACGGGATCCCCTTTTGCGACCTTCCGACTAGCAAAGCCGCTTCACAACCACATTATTAACAAGTGCAGCGATTCACTTAGTAACGGTGGCGAGAAAGGTCGTAACGTGGGGCAAAGTTCACTTAACGGCTGTTTGGCTCAGCATCAGAAATATTGGGCCCAACTGTAGCCGTAAGCCAAGGACTTCCTGTGTTTGTTGCAAAGCCCGCAGCGATTCGGGACAGCTCTCTCTCCCACCAAAGAGGCTAAAAAAAAAACGGCTTGGTCTGGCTCAAACCGATTCCACGGATGGGGGTTAAAGTCAACCACCCCCTCCTTGCTGTGTGAACCAGGAAGACGGTACTTTCCGGAGCGACTGGCTGGCGTAAAAAAAAAATTCAAATTTCCGCTTTAAGAAAGTCAAAAGGCAGCGCAAAGGTGGGGAAGAGAGAAAGGCGGGGAAAATTCTGCGGAGGTGTTTTTCCTCAACCTCAGCGGCTTTAAGATGGGTGGACTTCAACTCCCAGAATTCCTTGAACTCTTTGGATGTAACAGGATAACCCAGCTGGAAGGGGCCTCGGAGGTCATCTAGTCCAACCCCCTGCACAGGCAGGAGACCCTGTACCGTCTCAGACAAGTGGCTGTCCAGTCTCTTCTTGAAAATTTCCAGTAGTGGAGCACCCACAACTTCTGGAGGCAGGTTGTTCCACTGATTAATTGTCCTCACTGTCAGGAAGTTTCTCCTTAGTTCCGGGTTTCTTCTCTCCTTGATGAGTTTCCATCCGTTGTTTCTCGTCTTGCCTTCTGGAGCTTTGGAGGATAGGTTGACTGCCTCTTCTTTGGGGCAGCCCCTGAGATATCGGAAGGCTTGCTATCCTGTCCTCCCCTCGTCTTTCTTTTCATTAATCTAAAGGTAAAGGTAAAGGTTCCCTCGCATATGTATGCTAGTCGTTTCCGACTCTAGGGGCCGGTGCTCATCTCCGTTTCAAAGCCGAAGAGCCAGCGCTTGTCCGAGGACGTCTCCGTGGTCATGTGGCCGGCATGACTAGACGCCAAAGGCGCACGGAACGCTGTTACCTTCCCACCGTAGCGGTCCCTATTTTTCTACTTGCATTTTTTACGTGCTTTCGAACTGCTAGGTTGGCAGAAGCTGGGACGAGTAACAGGCGCTCACTCTGTTACGCGGCACTCGGGATTCGACCCGCCAAACTGCCGACCTTCTGATCGACAAGCTCAGCGTCCTAACCCACTGAGCCACCGCATCCCCTTCATTAATCTAGACATACCCAATTTCCGCGACGATTCTTTGCATGTTTTAGCCTCCAGTCCCCTAAATCCTCTTTGTTGCTCTTCTCTGCAGCTCTTTCCACAATCGTGGTGACCCAAACTGGACCGCATATTCCAAGAGTAATCTTACCAAGGTAATTACAGAGCGGCATTAACTCTTCACCTGGATATATATCCCCATTGTGGTTTGCTTATTCTCTTCTAATCCCTTCCTCTGCGATCTCTCCTCTCTAGCGGGTAGGAGAAAAAGAAAGAAAGGGAAAAACAGGCATGGTTGGCTGGGGGATTTGGGGGGGGGGTTGAAGTCCCCACATCTGAAAGCTGCTGAGGTTGAGACGTGTTTTAAGGTCACAATGGGAAGAGGAGGGGGGGGGGCTTACTGAATCCTTGGCCTGACCTGGTGGGAACCTCCATGATTTGGGGGTTTGGAATTTGGACCCCCTTCTGTATCGCAGCTGGACAATAGCCAGGAGATGCTAATTCCTTCTGATCTCCCAAGAGATTTTGCTCCTCCGGTTTTTAGCTTTAACCTGTGTGTACTTTCAGAGACACAGATACACACAGACAAACACGCACTAAACTTCAGGTGTCCTGGCCCCAGGACCGTTCAGGTAGCCCTCAGCATTTAGCAGCCGTTCAAAGTTACGACGGCGCTGGAAAAAACAAGCCATTCTGGGCCATTTTTCACACTTAGGAACGTTGCAGCCTCCCCCGCGGTCGCCTGATCAAAATTCAGACGCCCGGCAACCGACTCGCCTTTACGACGGTCGCGGCCTCCCGGGGTCACGTGATTCCCCCTTTTGCGAACTTATGACAAGCAAAGTCAACGGGGGGTGGGAGGGTGGAAGCCGGATTCACTTAACGACCGTTTTACTAGCTTAACAAATGGAGTGATTTACCTAGCAACGGTGGCGAGAAAAGTCGTAAAATGGGGCAACAGTCACTTAACCAGCGTCTCACTTAGAAACAAAAAAAAATGTGGTCGTAAGTCGAGGTCTTGACTGTACGAAGGGTGAATCCAAGAAACAAAAATGGCAGCCGCGGGACCCCCGATGAAAACCTCCCTTCTTTTTTTGGTGGGGGGCATCCTATCTCTTGGGACCCCACCCCACCCCACCCGCGGACACGTCCGGCTTGCAGGCTGGCCACAAAATGAAATTATTTGACTTATTTATTCATTAAATGTTTATGCCGCCCATCCCCTCCCTGTTAGGTGACTCCGGGTGACTGATGGGTTCTAAAAATAAGTAAAAATAAATCAATTCATATATTAAAACACAATTAAGATATACAGGCGATGGTTTCCTGCCTGAGCAGGGGGTTGGACTAGATGACCTCCAAGGTACCTTCCAACTTTTTAAAAAAAATTTTAAATTTTTATTTTTAAGTTGCCTTAAATAACAGCAACAACAACAGCAATAATAACAACAAAAACAGCAACACTCGGAAGGGACCTTGGAGGTCATCTAGTCCAACCCCGCCCCTGCTCAGGCAGGAAAGCCTATACCATTTCAGACAAATGGCTGTCCGGTCTCTTCTTAAAAGCTTCCAGTGTTGGAGTGCCCGCCATTTCTGGAGGCAGGTAGGTAGTTCTCCTGCAACTCCATCTTTGAAACGGCTCCCTGCCTGTCTGGTTCAGCAAGGTAAAAGCTACAGTATTTGCCGGCTGCCTTTTAAAAAATAAAAATAAAAATAAAATAAAAATCTTGCCCTCCACGAGGACTAGACACTTGGAAAACAGGCTGAGGAAGTCACGAGGAGGCTGAGGGCAGCATGAAAGCTTCTGGGGGGAAAAAGACCACGGGGGGAAAAAGTACAGAGAAGAGCAAACAAAGATGTTGCAGGAGCTGGAGACAAAAAGATATGAAATTGCCGGAATTGGGAACGGCCAGTCTAGAGAAAAGAAGGACTGGGTGTGTGTGTGTGTGTGTGTGTGTGACATGATAGCGGAATTGCAGTATTTGGGGGGCTGCCCCAAAGAAGAGGGGGGCGGTCCCCCCATTTTCCAAAACGGCCAAAGGCCGGAGAAGAAGCAACGGATGGAAACTCGTCAAGGAGAGAAGCAGCCTGGAACTAAGGAGAAACTTCCTGACAGAACAATGAACCGGTGGAACTCCTTGCCTCCAGAAGTTGTGGGTGCTCCAAAAACTGGAGGCTTTTGAGCAGAAATTGGACAGCCCTTTGTCTGAAGTGGTCGAGGGTCTCCTGCCTGAGCAGGGGGCTGGACTAGAAGACCTCCAGGGTCCCTTCCAACTCTTATTCTCCTGTTACGAGCACAACTGAGCCCAGAATTTATGTTGCTAAGTGAAAAATTTGTCAAGGTACTTTTCTGGCCACGTTTATTAAGCGAATCAGCCCGGTTGTTCAATTAGTCACCCGGACGTTAAGCGAATCCGACTTCCCCCTTTGACTTGAGCACCCCCATGCCTGCTCAAAGGCACTCTCTCTCTCTCTCTTTCTCTCTCTCTCTCTCTCTCTCTTATTCTCTTTCTCTCTCTCTCTCTCTCTCTCTCTCTAATTCTCTTTCTCTCTCTCTCTCTCTTTCTTTCTCTAACTCTCTTTTTCTCTCTTTCTCTCTTCTCTAATTCTTTTTCTTTTTACTCTCTCATTCTTTTTATCTCTCTCTCTCTTTCTCTCTCTCTCTCTCTCTCTCTTTCTCTCTCTCTCTCTCTCTCTCTAATTCTCTTTCTCTCTCTCTCTCTCTCTCTCTCTCTAATTCTCTTTCTCTCTCTCTCTCTCTTTCTTTCTCTAACTCTCTTTTTCTCTCTTTCTCTCTTCTCTAATTCTTTTTCTTTTTACTCTCTCATTCTTTTTATCTCTCTCTCTCTCTCTCTCTCTCTCTCTCTCTCTCTCTCTCACACACACACACACACACACACACACACATACACACACGCGTGTGTCCATAGGAGCAGGACGAGGATGAGGCTTGATTACTATCTCAACAATGCCCATAAAAATCAATTAAAAAATCAATCCAAAGATGGGAAGGAAATGAGGGGAGGGTCCCCCCTCTCTCGTCCTGGGGGAGGGGGGGAGAGGAAGGGTCCAGCGGGGGGGGGTCCCCGAGAGGAGACGGAGCCCCTTCCCTTTGGGGTGGGGAGGGGAGGGGGCCGGGAGGGAGTGGGTGCCAGGGGCTGCAGGAAAGGATGGGGGGGGGCGTTGCTGTGCGTTGCCCAAAATAATCCCCCCTACGCATCCGCGATCCCGTTATCCCTGGTTGCCATGGCAGCCCAGAGGCAGCCGAGGCGGATGGGAAGCGGGGAGGAACGTCGAGGTGGGGGGGGGGTCTTTCAAGGTCGGGAGGGGGGCTGAGGGAGGAAGCCCGGAAGGAAGGGTTGAGCCTCGGGGGGGGGGCTCCCTCGACCCGGGGAGGGGGGCTTTCCTGGAAAGCCACTTGTCGGAATTTTTGATGGACAGCCGTGCCCCCCCTCCCCCATTTGGCTCTGTGAGATGGGAGGCAGCCCCCCCCCCACTCTGGAGACCTCCAGGGAGTGGGACTACAACTCCCATGGTTCCCATTGGACTACAGCTCCCTGAACAGGACACACACACACACACACATTCACACACGTTCTGCAGGCTGACACCCCCCCACCCCCAAGGCCCCGGTCTGTTCTCTCCTGCAGAGGCAGCCGCTCCAAAGGACTGGAATCAGGAGGGGGGGCAAAGGGTGGTCTGGAGCCCCCAGTTCAGGGGGGTTTGTGGTCGCCCCTCCGAATTCTCTGCCCTTCCCGGAGTTTAGGTTTTGCGGAAGGAAAGAAGGAAGGAAGGAAAGGAAGGAAAGGAAGGAAGGAAGGAAGGAAGGGAGGGAGGGAGGGAGGGAGGGAGGGAGGGAGGGAGGAGAACGGAGGGAGGGAGGGAGGAAGGAAGGGAGGGAGGGAAGGAGAGAGGGAGAGAGGTATAGGAATGAGAAGGAAGGGAGGGAGAACGGTGGAAGGGAAGGAAGGAAGGAAGGAAGGAAGGAAGGGAGGGAGGGAGGGAGGGAGGGAGGGAGGGAGGGAGGAGAACGGAGGGAGGGAGGGAGGAAGGAAGGGAGGGAGGGAAGGAGAGAGGGAGAGAGGTATAGGAATGAGAAGGAAGGGAGGGAGAACGGTGGAAGGGAAGGAAGGAAGGAAAGGAGGAAGGAAGGGAGGGAGGGAGGGAGAGAGGGAGGGAGGTATAGGAATGAGAATGGAGGGAGCAAGGAAGGAAGGAAAGGAGGAAGGGAAAGAGGGAGGGAGGGAAGGAAGGAAAAACAGGGAAGAAGACAAAGGGAGGGAGGGAGGGAAGGAGGGAGGGAGAGAGGGAGGGAGGGAAGGAGGTATAGGAGTGAGAAGGAAGGAAGGGAGGGATAGGAAGAAGGGAGGGAGGGAAGGGACCTTTCAGGGCAGCCCCCCCCCCCACACCTCCTGCCAATCCCCAATCCCCCTTCCCCCACCCCTCAGTCCAAGGAACCATCGGGAGACCTGAAAGGAACCTCATGCCACCTAACTGGCTCCTAACGACAACCATTGTTTTGAACATAACTCAAGGTTCTAGTCCCTATGAAGACGCGACCCATCCCTGAGGCCTGCAAATGCATTCAAACAGGCAGCATTCAAACAGAGCTGGGAAATCCCCCTTCCATGCCAGACGCCATCAATCTCATCCTGGAGAAGATTTCAAGGGTATTCTATTTTTTTTAATTATTATGCAGGTAGTCCTCAAGTTACGACTGTTTGTTTAGCAACCAAAGTTACGACAGGGCTGATGAGCGGTTTTGGGTAAAGAAGGGAAAAGTTTGGGAAATGCCGAATTTAACCAGCAGATGCTTTTTAAACCAGTCCAACGCCTGACAGTCCTCGATTTATAACCACTCGTTCCGAGTTACGACGGCACGGGGAAAAAAGTGACTGGCAGCCCGTCCTCGAACTTACGATGACTGCAGCATCGTCACGACGACGTGATGAAGGCTTGGGCGCTTGGCAACCGGCATTGTGAGTCCTCGACTTACAAGCACAGCTGAAAACCAAAATTTCTGTTGCTAAATGAGACAAGTTAACATTGCCCTGTTTTACGACCTTTCTTGCCACCGTTGTTAAGGGAACCACTGCAGTGGTTAAGTGACTAACACGGTCGTTAAGCGAATCTGGCTTTTTCGCCCCCCCCATTGACTTCCCTTATCACAAAAGGGGATAATAATCAAAGATAATAATAATAAAATTGGAAGGGACCTTGGAGATCATCTAGTCCAACCCGCTGCTCGGGCAGGAAACCCTATACCAGTGATGGCGAACCTTTTAGGGACCGAGTGTCCAAACTGCAACCCAAAACCCACTTATGTATTGTCGGGTGCCGGGTGGGCGTGGCCCATTGGGTGGGTGTGGCCCATTGGGTGGGTGTGGCCCATTGGGTGGGCGTGGCTGCGGTGATAATGGCAGACTGGGTGGGACTAAAAAGTTCCATCAATCAATTCCAACTTTGTGAGATATATTTTTTTCCCCACAAGAAGTTGAAATTGATTGATTGATGGAACCTTTTTTTTTTTTTGCACACAGCGGCGGAGGCCTAAAGCAAAAAGGTTTTATAAAACCCAGCTGGAGGCCTAGGACTGGGACGACGGTGCGCGTGCCCACAGAGAGGGCTCTGCGTGCCACCTGTGGCACGCGTGCCGTAGGTTCGCCACCACGGCCCTATACCATTTCAGACAAATGGGATGCCGAGAACGTCATAAATGTGGGTCGGTTGCCAAGGCTCCAAATTTTGATCACACGACCCACTTGGATGCCGCCGTGGTCGTTAGATGTGAAAAACGGGCCTAAGTTGCTTTTGGCAGTGCGGTTGTAACTTTGAACCATCGCTAAATGAATGGTCGTAAGTTGAGGACTGGCTGTGTTTACGACGGTCGCAACGTCCTCGGAGGGGTGTGTGTGTCACCTGATCCCCTTCGGAGACCTTCGTACGGTCAAACTCAATGGGGGAAGCCAGATTGGCTTAAGGACCGTGTGATTCGCTTAACAACGGAAGCAATTTGCTTAAGGATCGTGGCAGAAAGGTCGTAAA
The DNA here is from genome assembly GCF_964194415.1 of Vipera berus. Lineage (NCBI taxonomy): Eukaryota > Metazoa > Chordata > Lepidosauria > Squamata > Viperidae > Vipera > Vipera berus. The sequence continues at coordinate 75,304,814 of NC_138210.1, read as the reverse complement.
ATTAAACGCGATTCACTTAACGACCGCCTTTCTTAGCTAGTGGGCCCAATTGTGGTCGTAAGCCGAGGACTACCATTACCACATAGCTGCCTTACCTTACCAAGACGGAACCCCAAGCTGGGGGGTCTTACAGCTCTTCCCCCTCCCAAGAGCCAGAGACCTGACAAGCCTTTTAGAGGCCCAAACCATCATTCTCACAGACTGCCACAAACCAGGTTTCCCTCGTGCAAGCCAGCTTCTCACCCCAAACCAAGCTTGTACACAGGTGGTCCTCGACTTACAACTACCACGGGGCCCCAGAATTTCTGCTGGTAAGTGAGGCGCTTGTCAAGTAAGTTTTCCCTCAGACCTTTTGGGCCACCATTGTTAAGCGAGTTGCTGCCATTTTTTCAGTTAGCAACACGGTAGTTAAGTGAGTCTGGCTTTGCCCCATTCGCAGAAGAGGATCGCGTGACACACACACACACGGCACACTGTGCAGCTGGTATAGGTACACGTCAGTTGCCAACCCTTTGAATTTTGAACAAGTGACCACGGGGATGGTGTGACGGTTAATAATAATAATAATAATAATAATAATAATAATAATAATAATAATAATAATAATAATAATAATAATAATAATAATAATAATAATAATAATAATAATAATAATAATAATAATAATTTAATTTCTATACCGCCCTTCTCCCAAAGGACTCAGGGCGGTGTACAGGACTCAGGGCGGTGTACACCAAGAGCCTTGGAGCAGTGGGCTAATGCCTCCTTAAGTAACACCAGCTGCCTGCAATTAGTGCAGGTTCGAGTCCCACCAGGCTCAAGGTTGACTCAGCCTTCCATCCTTCCCAGGTAGGTAAAATGAGGACCCAGATTGTTGGGGGCAATTAAGCTGACTTTGTAATAATGCCGCTTGGGGGTGTGTATGAAAGCCCTAATAAGCAGGCATATACGTAGAACGAAGGCTACTGCTAAGCTTGTAAGCCGCCCTGAGTCTTCGGAGAAGGGCGGGATATAAATGGAATTAAAATAAAAATAAAATAAAATAAATAAAATACAATAAAAATACAATATACAAAAGTTAAAAAGGAATTAAATAGTGCAGCCCAATAACAATAAAAATAATGCAATTAATATTAATATTAAAATACCCCAAACCCATCAGACCAGGCCGGCTTGTTCAAATAAGTATGTTTTTAGGTCACGTCGGAAGGAGCGAAGGTCGGGAGCCATCCGGAGCTCAACCGGTAAACGGTTCCAAAGGTCTGGTGCGCCCACAGAGAACGCCCTCCCCCTGGGGGTCGCCAGTCGACACTCTTTGACCGACGGCACCCTAATTAAGCGTGACAAACGGTCCTAACTCGCTTTTTGCAGTGTCGTTGTAACTTCGAGTGGCCGCTAAATGAACGGTCGTAAGTCGAGGTGTACTTATAACGCAAGGGTCTCCAACCTTGGCCACTTTAAGACCGGTGGACTTCAACTCCCAGAATTCCCCAGCCAGTATACTCACTGTGGCCTTGCTTACTCTCTTATAATCCCTTCCTCTCCAATCTCTCTGCTTTAAGGGATAGGTGAAAAAAAACAACCAGGCATGGCTGGCCGGGGAATTCTGGGAGTTGAAGTCCACCAGTCTTAAAAGTTGCCAAGGATGGAGACTCCTGTTATAAACTAATTGAGGCCAGATAAAAATCTAATAAATAAATAAAACCCACCTGCCCGGGCCGCGGATGGGACCACCCAGGTTGAGCCCATCTTGTCCACCTCCCACACGTTTTCCTCGGCGGCCTAACTAAGCCGTTTGCTGCATTCACACAACACGCATTTGCGCTCCGAGCGAGGGGGCCGGCTTCGCACAACCTCCCCCCCCAAAGCGGATCTCTGTGTGTGAACCGCCCCGCACAAACACGCCCTTCTCAAGCGCGCCAAAGGGCCGCCTCCACCTTTTCCCCGCCTCAAACCCTTGGGCAGAAATTCTGCTGCCTCAGTTTCCCCTTTTTTTCTCCTAGACCCGAAAGGGGTGGGCGGGGGTGGGTGGGGCGAAGATAGACCTCGGCAGGACTTTTCTTTGCGATCCTAAATAGTAAGGAATGCAGCGCAGAGCGCCTACCCCCAGCTCAGCGCCAAAGTCACAAGCGCCATGCTGAAACTTGGGGAGGTCCCGAGTTCGAGTCCTGCCCTAAGCACCAAAAAAAGGAGTTTTCTCAGCTGACCAAGAGCAAAGTGAGGAACGTGGCGAAGGAAACCACACAAATGTGTCCAAACCAGCCTGAGTCAGGTGTCACACACACAGACACACAGACACACACACCAACAACCCCACAACCCTCAAAAGAACCTCACAACCAGGAAAGACGGACCATAGAAAGTAGGTGTAGAGACAGGTCAGTTCTCGACTTACATTGTTTCATTTAGTGACCGAAATCACAACAGCCCTGAAAAAAGGGACTTATATGACCGTTGTTCACACTTAACGACTGTTTCGGCATTCCCAGGGTCACGGGATCGAAATTCAGACGCCTGACAACTGCCTCGTATTTATGACGGTCGCCGCGTCCTCAGGTTACGTGACCCCCTTTGGCGACCTTCCGAGTCCATGGGGAAACCATTAATGACCGTAGTCATTCGCTTAACAATAGTGGACAGAATAAAATGGAGCAAAACTCAGTTAAGAAATGTCTCACTTAACGACCGATATTTTGGGCTACAATTGTGGTTGTAAGTTGAGGACTGACTGCCTCTTCCAGATATTCTCAAGACAGCTTGTCACGGACATCGCGAGATCCCGTCAAAAGGAGCGAAGAACGAGACGGGGTCCTAAAGCACAATTCATTCCCAGGAAGCTTGTGCGTGTCTGTGAGTGTGTGTGTGTGTTTGTGTGTTGTGTTGTGTTGTGTGTGTACATGCTTCCTCAACCCTTGGCTGGACCAGCCTCCTTCAAAGTCCCCACAAATCCTTCTGATCAGCCCAGGGATGGATGGATGGATGGAGGGAGGGAGGGAGGGAGGAAGGAAGGGAGGAAGGAAGGAAGGAGAGAAAGAAGGAAGGAAGGAGGAAGGAAGGAAGGAAAGGAGAGAAAAGGAAGGAAGGAGGGAAAGAAAAGGAGGTTAAGGAAAGGAGAGAAGAAGGAAGGAAGGAAGGAAGGAAGGAAGGAAGGAAGGAAGGAAGGAAGGAAGGAAGGAAGGAAGGAAGGAAGGAAGGAAGGAAGGAAGGAAGAACAGGGAAGGGGATAAGGAAGGAAGGAAGTGAAGGAGGACAGGGAAGGAGAGAAAGAAGGAACGAAGGAAGGAGATAAGAAAGGAAGGAGGGAAGGAAGTAAAGAAGTAAGGAGAACAGGGAAGGAGAAAGAAGGAAGGAAAGGAAGGAAGGAAGGAGAACAGGGAAGGAGAGAGGAAAGGAAGGAAGGAAGGAAGGAAGGAAAAAAGAACAGGGAAGGAGAGAAGGAAGGAGGGAAGGAAGGAAAGGAGCTGCCTGAAAAAAAATAGGAAAAAAAATACAGGAACTCCTTGACTTACAACCATTCACTTAGTGACCTGTTTGCAGTTACAACGGCCCTGGGGAAAAAAGCACCCTTTTCCACACTTACGACCGTCGCAGCCTGGTCGCACGATCAAAATTCAGGCGCCTGGCACCCGGCGTCTCCTTACGACGGTCCCGTAATCCCCTTCGGCGACCTTCTGACCGGCAACGGGGAAGCCGGATTCACTTAACGGCCACGGGACTCCCTTAACCACGGCCGCGATTCACTTAACAACAGCCTGGCCAGCCAAGGCGGTAAAAAGGGGGACTAAACTCACTTAACAAATGTAGCCACCCAAATTCTGTTATCGCCTGTTTTGCGCCCTAAAAATCCGGGAAGTGGGGGGGGGGCTGTCTTGCACCACGGACCCAGCTCCAAACCAGATACCCCCCCCCCCGATCCAGCTTCCCATCCATGCCTAGAAGAAGCCCCCTCCCCTTCCTTTCCCAGCCTTCCTCCTCCTCCTCCTCTCCCACCCACTCAATAAATTGCATTTATTTTACCTGCTTCCCACCCACTCCGAGCTGCTGCTCAGTGCAAAAGCTGGCTGCCCCCCCCAGCCAACGATGGGGGTCCCAACCGGTTCTCTCCTTGCCCACCTTCCGGCTGGGGGCGGTCAAAGGTCAATCCCGGTGATGTGTCACCGCCTCTCGAAAGACCCCCCTTCCCCGCTCGCCCAGCAACCTCACGGCCCCACACGCCTCTCGAGTTTTTTTTGCTCTTTCCACACAAACGCGCCCGCCTAGACACACACACACACACACACACACACACACACACGATGAGTCACGGCCAGGGCAGATTATCAATGGCAGGAACCACGCGGTGTGTAACACACACACACACACGCACGCACGAACTGCACAGTTGTCACCCACAAATGGTCCCTCCTCTCCTGTGGTTTTTTTTCCCCCCCTCGGATGCTTCCGCTAAAGAACACCGCGGGTCTCGCAAGATGTCCATGAATATGGGAAAGAAAGAGGGGGGGGGGAAAGGAAAGAAAAGGAAGTGGGTGAAGGAAGAGGGGTCTTACTTGCAGTCCGTTTGGGGTTTTTTTGTGGGGGGGAAAAGAGAGAGGTAAGAGAGAGGCATTCCCCCCCCCCGGAGACTTTGGAGGGAGGCTATTCTGGGTGGTCCCCTTTCCCTTAGTTGCAGATCTTGGGGGTGGGTGGGTCATTAAACAAGAAGCCGGTGGGGGCCACTGACCAGACATCTGAAGGAGGCAACTCCTTCGCCAGGGCTGATTTCATGCTGGGTCGTCAACCCCCTGAAATCAGTGTTTTTCCATCCTTAGCGGCCGGAAGATGGGTGGACTTCAACTCCCAGAATTCCCCAGCTCGTGAGTGCCAGACTGGGGCACAGCCTTAGGGGTCCTTCTGAAGAAGGTCGGTTGTTCTCCCTCCAAGAAATTGCCCCTTAGGGGTTTCCCAAATGTCAAAGCCTGTGGGGTCCTCGTTTGTGTGTGTGTGTCTGTGTGTGTGTGTGTCTGAGCTGGGTGGTTTCCTTGCAGACGTTTCATGACCCAACTAGGGAACATCATCAGTGCAGGAAGGAAGGAAGGAAGGAAGGAAGGAAGAAAGGAAGGAAGGAAGGAAGGAAGGAAGGAAGGAAGGAAGGAAGGAAGGAAGGAAGGAAGGAAGGAAGGAAGGAAGGAAGGAAGGACTGTGCGGTCCTTGGGTGGTTTCCTTGCAGACGTTTCATGGCCCAACTAGGGAACAACACCAGGGCTAGAAAGGAGAGAGGGGATTGCACTTCTAGCCTTGATGGTGTTCCCTAGTTGGGCCATGAAACGTCTGCAAGGAAACCACCCAGCTCAGAGAGGACCAGGAACCCCACAGTCCTCCTCCTCCTCCTCCTCCTCCTCCTCTCCAGAAACCCCACTCTCTTCTAGCACTGATGATGGTTTATGAAATGTCTGCAAGAAAACCACCCAGCTCAGAGAGCAAGAAGGACCCCCATAGTCCTCTTTCCTTCCTTCCTTCTAGCACTGATGACGTTCCCTAGTTGGGTCATGAAACGTCTGCAAGGAAACCACCCAGCTCAGAGAGCACCAGGGACCCCCCAGTCCCCCCCCAGATGCAGATACTCCCTCCCACCTGCACACTGACGCCTGCTGCCTTTTGAAATCCAGGTCCTGCCCCGGATCTCCCAACTGGCCCAGCGGCTTCTCCACAAACGCATCTTCTACTGTACTCAGCGTCTGTCCGTCCGTCCGTCCGTCTGTCTACCTGCCATCCACAAGTCCTGCTTTGAACCTCCGGCTGTCCACGTGTCCCACCCCAAGTGCGAAACTCCGGGAGGAACTTTGGAGAGGCCTTCCCCTACCTTTCCGAGGTTCAATCCCAAGACTTTTCAGAAGCTAAACTTCTTCGCTCTGCGTATCCAACACCCCACACACACACACCCACACACACACCGTGTGCAGCGTACGATGAGAAGGCGCCAAAGGCCAAGGGGAAGAGGGACACTTTGGGGGGTGCCCAGCGCCCCAACCTCAGTCCCATTCTGGAGCAAAGGAACCAAGACTCTGAGGCAGCCAAAGGTGACTCTCTTTTTCCCCCCCTCTCCAATCCCAAAACTCTTTTTTTTTTGCACCTTTCCCACCGAAGCAGGTTTTTCTTTGTCTAGATGCTTTTGAGCTGCTATTTTCACAGGCCAGGAGGCATAATGAAATGCCACCCCAATTGCTAAAAAAAAATCACACACACACACAAACATTCAACCCCCGGCGCCTCCAGAGTGCCCAGATCAACCGGGAAGGGGTCGAAACCCCCCCCAAACGGCACCGTTAACATCCCTTCGACGCAAAGGGAGACGGGATCTGTCAGCTCCCATCGGGCGACTGCAGATTTGCCCTTCTCAGCTACTCTTCTGGCTTGGAAACTCCTTCGTTAATTAACCAGATCCGTTAAACAGCTGCATTTGCATAATGAGCTGTAAGCTCGGTTACTTTTCATCTCAGCTTAATCTTGGGGTTGTTTTTTTAAGGCGAAAGGGGTTAGCCAACTGCCCAGCCTCTTTTTAGCTGGATCCTGTCCTTAACGCGGTCACGTCGGAAGGAATATTTTGCCCAGGTTTAGCCACAGCTTTAGGGACACAAAAGTCTAGCCGAGGCCTGGAATGGACAGAATTAAAGGCACCTTGGTGGTCTCTGAGCTTGCTAGCCCTGGTGATGTAACCTGGGTGGGTAATGGAATGTCTGCAAGGAAACCACCCAGCTCAGAGACCCCCAAGGACCCCCCAGTCTTCCTCCTCCTCTTCCTCCCCCCCTCCTCTCTTTGTCTCTTTTGAAGCTTGCTAGTCCTGGTGATGTAACCTGGGTGGGTCATGAAACGTCTGCAAGGAAACCACCCAGCTCAGAGAGCGCCAAGGACCCCACAGTCCTCCTCCTCCTCCTCCCTTCTAACATTGATGATGTTTCCTAGTTGGGTCATTCATGAAATGTCTGCAAGGAAGACAATCAAGTTCAGAGAGCACCAAGGTCCCCACAGTCCTCCTCCTCCTCCCTTCTAGCCCTGATGATGTTCCCTAGTTGGGTCATGAAAGGTCTGCAAGGAAACCACCTAGCTCAGAGACCCCCAAGGACCCCACAGTCCTTCCTTCCTTCCTTCCTTCCTTCCTTCCTTCCTTCCTTCCTTCCTTCCTTCCTTCCTTCCTTCCCTGATGATGTTCCCTAGTTGGGTCATGAAAGGTCTGCAAGGAAACCACCTAGCTCAGAGACCCCCAAGGACCCCACATTCCTTCCTTCCTTCCTTCCTTCCTTCCTTCCTTCCTTCCTTCCTTCCTTCCTTCCTTCCTTCCTTCCTTCCTTCCCTGATGATGTTCCCTAGTTGGGTCATGAAAGGTCTGCAAGGAAACCACCCAGCTCAGAGACCACCAAGGACCCCACAGTCCTCCTCCTCCTCCTCCTCCTCCTCCTCCTCCTCCTCCTCCTCCTCTTCCTCTTCCTCCTCCTCCTCCTCCCTTCTAGCCCTGATGATGTTCCCTAGTTGGATCATGAAACATCTGCCAGAAAGCCCCCAAACTCAGAGTGCAACAAGGGCTGTTTATTTCAACCCTGAGCTACACATATTCTCTTTGACGGACAGAACTATCCTCGCTTCCTTGATCTGGCTGTGAGAAAGGAAGGGACACACAGCTCCATCTGAAAGCAGCCCCCCTCCAGGGGTCTCTTCCCCATGATCCTTGACTAGCACAAGACGTGAGATCTGGTAACAACCCATAGGGATCACCTTCAGGAAGGAAAGAAGCCACCCCTCACTCTTCGCATATCCATTATTAATAGGAGGGGGGAAGTTGATAGAAACCCCCCCCTCTTCTCTGAAGTTGCTCTTACAAAGGGCTTCCTGGCAAGTTCAAGAGGGACTCAAGTCCTTCTCCAAGGGCAGGACGAGAAGTGACGGGGAGGGGGGGCTCATCAGAGAGAGAGAGAGAGAGAGAGAACCACAACCTGGAACTCAGGAGGGGGTTTCTGGAGATGAGTAACCCAGCCCAGCGTCTGAAGTTCTGGCCTCTCCACCACTGGAGGTTTTGAAGAAGAGATGGGGCAACTGTTCGTCTGAAACGGTATGGGTTTTGCTGCCTGAGCAGGGGGTTGGACTAGATGACCGCCAAGGTCCCTCCCAAACCTTGGATTCTATGGTCTATATCTTGTCTGTCTGTCTGTCTATCCATCCGTCCATCCATCCATCTGCACTTGTGATGCTAGCTAGTTGGGGTAATGAAACATCTGAAAGAAAACAACCAAGGTCAGAAATCCCCAAGGACCCCCATCTGTGTGTATGTGTGTGTGTGTGTGTCTACTTATCTATCTATCTATCTATCTATCTATCTATCTATCTATCTATCTATCTATCTATCTATCTATCTATCTATCTATCTTTAGGTTTTCAAGGGGGGGGGGGAAAGGGGGTGCGTGTGTGTGTGTGTGTGTGGTATCAGGATGCCTGCCTTGGGCCCCTGGGGGTTGGACTAGAAGACCTTCAGGGCCTCTTCCAGTCCTTTGGATTCTATAAGTCCCCAAATCATCTCCACCCCTGCCCAAACCCTGCTCTTCTCCACAGGGTCCCCCCAAGGCTGCCATGCCAACCAGCTGCCTCCCCAAACAAAGGGTGGGGGGCTTTCCAGGGACCCCCTTCTTCAACCAGCCTTTTCCTCTCTGCCTTCCCTCCACTTCCTGATCCCAGTGCCGACCTCCCCTGTCCTTAAAATTCAGGTCCTTCAGTCCAGCTCGCTAAGGCCCTTTCTGGTCTTCTAGCCTCACATTTCCCGCCCCCCCTTTACCCCCCCCCCCACTGACAGCCCCCAGACCCTGTGTAAAATAGTAGGGAACACCCCCCCACACCACCCCTTCTGCTTAGATTTCCACCCTGGCACCTTCCTTTCCCACCAAGTCTTCTTCCAAAGCCAAAAGGATTCCACCCTGTTTTCCCCTCTTGGCCCTTGGCCATCAAGCCCCCCCCCCACACACGCCCAACACAACCAGAGTCTTGGGGGGGGGGGAAGGACCAGCACTGCAGCTCCCCAGATGGGGAACTGATAGACAGACACGGTAACCATAAGACTGTAATTCACCCACACAGAACAGCGGGGAGGGGGGGGGGAAATCAGCCTTCAAGCCCAATCGGAGTGTGATATTTAGCGCACCGCCTGTGTGTGTGTGTGTGTGTGTGTGTGTGTGTGTGTGTCTCGGGCAGAACGAATTGGCTCCTTCTGGTGCTATTTCTGGAACTCTTTCTCTCCTCCCCCCCCACCTCTTCAACCCCCCAGTCTCTGTAATGTGCTCCTAAAAGTGCCTTTCTCCATTCCCAGGAATGCCAAAAAAAAAAAAAAGCTTTGGTCGACGAAGCTGCTTCTCTCCGCGGACCCCCCCCACCTGTTCAGGGACGCCCCCCACCCCGTCCGCCAGCCCCTTCCCCTCCCCTCATTCCTGTCCCCCACCCCCAGCCCCCCACCCCACCCCCCGGCCCTTCTTTTGTAATCAGGCATTCACCCCACCCTGATTAATCAGGAGTGAACATGGCTTCTCCTGGCCGGAAGGCGGGATGGGGAAGGGGAGCGAGCAAGGCTGAGCTTGTAGGGTGTCTCCCCCACCCCCCCACCCCTCCTCAATTCTCAGGCTGCTGCATTGTTAAGCTACTCTTCGGAAGCCTTAGGAGGGGACCCGCCGACCTTCTCCTGGAGCTACGCGGGAGGGGGGGCCGGGAAGGAGCCTGAAAGGGGCGCCGCTTGTTCGGCCTCCAGCCTGATTCAGGCCTGCCTACTCTTCCTTGCCGCTACTACCAGCACCTCTTCGTTGACTTTGGCACACCCCAGCCTTCTCCCCACCCCCCACCCTCCCCCGACCCCGCCACGGCCTTCATTCTTCCAGCCCCCGCCCCCGCCCCCACCCCCACCCCCCACCCGCCTCGACACACCTGTCACCTCCTTCCTCACACACCTGTAGATGAGCTACTTGGTAAAGCGCCGCCGAGGAAAGAGGCAGCTGCCAATCAGCGCCCGGTCCAGGAACTGCCGGAGCACCAGGCCTCGAGTTGAGGCCTGGGCATTCCGCATCTCCTTTCCCCCACCCACCCACCCACCCACCCCCACGACCCCCAGCCCCGGGCAAAGCGAAGAGGGCAGGGATGGGGAAGAAGGAGAGAAGTCGGAGGGGCGCAAAGGCGGCTTCGGCCCTCGGGGTGGGGTGGGGTGGGGGGATCCGGTGCGCGCCATCCAGACAACCCTCCTCCTCCTTCGCCTCACCCCCCCACCCCCCCCCACACACACCCCCGCCGGATCTCTGGCAAGTTTCCCCCGAGACGAGCAGAATCCAGAAAGCCCGACCACCCCACCCCGCCACGTCCGAGGGGGCCCGTGTGCTCCGAGCAGACCGCCATGCAGAAGCCCCCCCTGCAGACGCGCGCAGCCCACACCCCAAAGTCCTGCCTTGCTATGCCACGGGGGGAGTTGGTGGGGGGGGGAGGAAGGGAAGAAAACGCGTGTGTGGCGGGGGTCTTTCCCTAACCCCCTCAAACCCGTGCTGCGGGGGGGGGTGTAAAAGCTCCCCCTCCCCGTTGGTAGGGAATGGCCAGGAGCCGGCTCAGGGGGCTGGGGAGGGGGGCTTCCGAAGCGCCTCCCTCGCTCTTAGGAGGCAGGCGAGGCGGGGAGGGGGGGGGTTCGCGACCCTTCCCCAGCGGTCTGAAGAAGGCTGCTCCACAGAGCTGCAGCCCCTCGGTCTCCCCCCCCCCTCCGCCGCCTTTAGCGCTGTCATGGCCCCAGCCCGGCGGCGAGCGGCGGCTTTCAGCACCAAGGCCAGCTCCGGGTTCCCACGCTTCCCTCCGCCCGCTTCGCCCCCTCCCCATCGAAGCCCCCCTCCCCACCCGCCTCGCCCCCAAGTGCCTGATCCCACGCAGCCTCAGCTCCATGGAAACTGTGCCGAGAGAGAGAGAGAGAGAGCTGGTTTCCCACCCACCTACCCCCATCTTCCACCCGCCGCCCCCACCCTCGGCCCTCGACCACCCAGGGCCCCCTCCCTCGGCCCTCGACCACCCAGGGCCCCCTCCCAGCAGCCAGGGCTGGCCGGGCAGCTCGTCCCGTGCCCCCTCGGCCCTCTCCGGCCTCTGGCCCCTCTCCTCCGTCCCTCGCCCCCCCCTCCCAAGTCCCACACACACCGGGCAGCGTCCCCCCCCCCACCCTCCCAAAAGGGGCTGTCAAAGGGGGTCCTTACCTTGGTGGTGACTATGCACAAGCAATCCATTGGATTCCGGACCCGAGCAGCAGTAGCTAGGTGGCGGAGATCTGTAGCACATCAGACACGCCGGGGCTCAGGGTTACCACTCGCCCCCCCTCTCCCCTTGACAATGATCCTTGGCTTCCTCGCCTTGGCAGCGGAGAGGGGCACCCGGGCTGGGGGTGGGGGTGGGGTGGGGGCTCCCAGGCGGGCGTGTGCGTGCCTGTGGCGGGGAGGGGAGAGGGGGGGTCGGCGGGCGGGCTGGGTGTGTAAATGTGCGAGAAGCGATGGGCAGCGCGTGTGTAGCGAAAGGGAAGAGCAGAGAGGAAGAGGGAAGGGAGGGGGGAGCGAGCTGGCTTGCGGAGAGTGGGTTGGGGGGGAAGTGACAGAATGTGGAAAAGGAAGGGGAGGGCGCGCGGCCGGGCGGGAGGGCGGTCTGGGGGGTGGGGGAGGAGGAGAAGGGGGTTGCTCCCCAAATCGAGCCCCCTCCTCCCAGGACGGGCAGCGGGCGCAGCGTGGGGGGGAGGCAGGAAAGGGAGGGAGGCGGAGGGAGAGCAGGTAAGGAGGAGGAGGAGGAGGAGGAGGAGGAGGAGGAGGAGAGGGAAGGGCCAGGCAGAGCCCCTACCTCGGGCTTCAGCGCCCCTCCGGAGAAGGGCAGAGGGAAGGGGGGGAAGGCAGGCGCGGGGGACCCACCAAGCACAGAGGCAGAGAAGGGGGGGTTAACCTCTGGAGTGCCGGAAGGGGGGTGGGTGGTGGCAGAGGTGGCCGACGCGTCACCAGGAGTTAACTCTGCAGGTGCTGGAAGCAGGCGGGGTGGATGGGAAGGGGGCAAGGGGGCAAGGAAGCAGGAGAGGACAGAGACTTGGGCCACCCAAGGAGACCAGGCCTCCTGGTGGGGGATTAAGGGCCCTGGAATCCAAGATATAGGGTGGTGGAGGAGGGCTCTGGATTTCCCACTTCTTGCCCGCCCGCCCCCCCTCCGTGGGAATCTGAGAAACAAAGGCCCAGCATAGCCCCAAAATGCAGCCAAAAATCCCCACGGGAGAATGAGAAGCTCTGGGCAAGGACACAGAGCACAGATTCCAAGGGCAGGAAAGGGACCTCAGTGGTCATCTAGTCCAACCCCCTGCTCAAGGCAGGAGACTTTCTGCCATCCCGGTCAAGTCTATTCTTGAAAATCTCAACCCACAACTAGGTGGGTGCCAGAGAAGGGGTGGGTTTCCTTGCAGAGGGAGGATTGGGGGGTGGGGGGCTGCCCCACAGAAAGGTCCCACTTCAGCGCCCTTGATCCAGACTTCAACCTATTTCTCTTCTCCCCCCCCCAATATGGAAATAAGAACCCCTTAACTGGCTGGGTTTACAGATGGGGTGTCACGAGGCCTCCTCAAGAAACAAGAAACTTTTGTGCAAGCTACGCACCCAGAAACCATCTCCTCAATACCTCCTGCGTCCTCACACACACACACACCCCAAAACAAAACCAAAAATGGGTTGGGGGGTTTCCGCAGCTGCCCTAGAGGATGGCAGATAGCAAGAAGATTGGCACCTGGGGAAAAATCTTTGGACCCATCTTTTCCCTGGCTGAGTTGCCTGCGGGGAAGGATGGGGCTGGGGAAAAGGAGGGAGTGGGCAGGAAAACCTGAGTGTGTGTGTGTGTGTGTGTAAATATATAACACATAAGGCAAAAGATGAGGTAGGAAGGAAATGGACAGGTTTGTTAGAAGGAGCAGGAGGGGGGGAAAATGTCCAGGGTGGTCTTTGCAAGCACCCCAAGGGAAGGTTTGCAAGTTTGACCCCTCCCCCTCCAAGCAGAGCCTCAAACTACAACTCCCATCGTGCACAGAGGGTTACGCTGGATGGGGAGCCACCATCCAAAGGCCTGGGCGGCAGATTCTGCCCCACTTTTGTGGCAAGGAAGAGCAACTTAGGAGTGCACGAAGAACCGGCTGAGTTTTTTCCATCCAGCTTCAGAGCCAAAGGGGGGAGGGGAAAAAAACTGCACCCCCACAGGCAATAAACCCCACCCTCCCTTGCAGGGACGTTGTTCCCTAGTTGGGCAACGAAATCTCTGCAAGCAACACACACACACACACACACACACACACCCCTCTCCCCCAGGTCTTCACAGTGCAAAGGTTTGTCCCTTCAAACTTTCCGCCGTCTTAGAGAGGGGAGCTGGCTTTGGGTCCCATGCAAACCCTCTGCAGCCTTCCCCGCGGCCCTCCAAGGTAGACTGCTGCTGAACCAGGAGGCTCACCACCAACCACAAACCCAGGTCCTTGACCAAAGCAGCCATGAGACAGAGAAGCCCTCTCCTAAGAAAGAAAACCTTGCAGGATCGGTTGCTTTAGCCCTCTTAGTCTTCACAACACCTCCGTTTGAACTACAAAGACCATCTTCCCCAGCCAGGCTCAGGAGTCCTCCGAGGGGTGGCAGCTATCTAACCGGCGGGTGCTATCGGGTTTTCAAAGCGCTCCCAATGTTCCCACCGGAATAATTTGTCTCGCAACCCCCCCAGTTAATCTGTGGAACTCGCTGCCACAGGATGGTGCGAGGGGAGCCCTGATTGGAGAAGGACGCCATGGCCAGCTGTGATTTGGGGTTAGGGTAACCTCTAATGGCAGAAAGTGAAGAGGAACTAAAGAGCCTCTTGTTGCGAGTGAAGGAGGAGAGTGCAAAACTTGGGTTGAAACTAAACATTAAAAAAACCAAGATCATGGCATCTGGCCCTCTCAATTCCTGGCAAATAGATGGGGAAGAAATGGAGGTAGTGACAGATTTTATTTTCCTGGGCTCCAAGATCACTGCAGATGGGGACTGTAGCCAAGAAATTAAAAGACGCTTGCTCCTGGGAAGGAAAGCCATGGCAAATCTAGACAGCACACTAAAAAGCAGAGACGTCACCCTGCCGACAAAAGTGCGTATAGTCAAGGCTATGGTCTTCCCAGTTGCAATGTATGGCAGTGAAAGCTGGACCATAAGAAAGGCCGAGCGCCAAAGAATGGAGGCCTTTGAACTCTGGTGCTGGAGAAGACTCCTGCGAGTCCCTTGGACTGCAAGGCGATCAAACCGGTCGGTCCTAGAGGAGATCCACCCTGACTGCTCTTTAGAAGGCCAGATCCTGAAGCTAAAACTCAAGTACTTTGGCCACCTAATGAGAAGGAAGGACTCACTGGAGAAGAGCCTCATGCTGGGAAAGATTGAGGGCAAGAGAAGAAGGGGACGACAGAGAATGAGGTGGCTGGATGGAGTCACTGAAGCAGGAGGCGTGAGCTTAAATGGACTCCAGAAGATGGTGGAGGACAGGAAGGCCTGGAGGAACGTTGTCCATAGGGTCACGATGGGTCGGACACGACTTTGCAAACTAACAACAACAACAACCTCTTGGCGAGGCTGGTCAAGTGCAAGATTCCTTTCTGGTCATTATGCCAAATATGGTCAAATTGGAACTCGGGACCCTCTTCCCTTGCCTTGGGGGAATTTCCTGGATTCTAAATGGCCCAGTCAAGGACATCCTGCTTCCCCCACCCCCAGTACATGGGCCCGTGTCCTGCTGCTCTGTTTCTGGTTCCTATGGGAGAATCCCAGAGATTAATTAACTGGAATTTCATTTAATTAAAGCAAAGATGTCCTCAACGCTCCTTCCCCCCCCCCCCGACCCAGTTAGATCTTTTCTCTGGATGATTCTTCCTCTTTCATCTTCTTCCTCTCTTTTACTCTTCGTTGTAACTCTCTCTGTCTCTCTATGGATCTATCTATCTATCTATCTATCTATCTATCCATCTTTCATCTATCTCTCTTATCCATCTATCATCCATGACTGTCTGTCTGTCTGTTTATCTATCTATCTATCTATCATCTATCTATCTATCTATCTATCTATCTATCTATCTATCTATCTATCTATCCGTATTCCGTATTCTATTCTGTTCTATTCCGTTCCATTCCATTCCATTTTTATTACTCTATTCTATTCTACTCTATTCTATTCACACACAGGGGAAGGGAGGGGAATAGATCGGCATGGGGGAGGCGCAGTCTGTACCCCTTTTATATATTTGAGCGTCCCCCCTCCCAAATACAGGGGTGACATAATTGCAAAAATCAACCTCACTTTTGTTGTTGGTCAAGTTTAGTCTCGGGCGTTGAGAAAGGGCCTCCCTCCCGAGACAGGAGGAGGATGTGGCCGAGAGACCCGGGGGCGCTAAACGTGCCCCTTTGGGTGCTGAACCCCCAAACTGAACACGGGCAAAGCTTCGGGTGGGGGGGGGAAAGGGGGGAGGCTCCGCCGGAGACAGATGAAACCCATCCCTACCTTGGGCAGGGACCTTTGCGAAGCCGATCGGCCGCACTCGGAGACGGTCACTTCATAAAACTCCTGGATATCTGAGTGAAAGACAGCCAAACACATCTGTTAGAGAAATATCACCCAAGTTTCGCCTTGTAAAAACTACGCAAACTGGACGGCATCTTGGTGGCAAAGAGGAGGGGGCAGGTTTGGGGCCCGGCCTCGTGCCGCAGAGGCTTGAAGGCAGGGGAGGTCAAAAAAGTCAAGATGGCAGCCACAGCTGTGCAAAAGAACCCTTAACCCACGGCGCATGTCTTGTCTTGATCTTCACAACCACCACACCGACAGAGGCTCCACCCACCCTGGTTGCCAGCCTCCAGAAATAGCAGGCTTCACAACCAAGATCTCCTGGTGGTCTCTCGACCATTAATATCCCAAGCTTCTACGAGACGCAGGAATGTCTCCCCAGGCTCTTCCACTATTCAGTAATTGAGATCTCCTGGTGGTCTCCCAACCGTTACCACCCCGACCTCCTCCATTTCCCTAGCTCTGTGATTCCATAACTGAGATCTCCTGGTGGTCTCTCAACCATTGCTATGGCGAGCTTCTCCGAATCCAGGCCACCTCAGGAAGACGCTCCCAGCCTTTCCCTTAAATCTTGGCCTGTTTCGACTGCACGCACACAACCTCTTAACACACCCACCATAGTTACTGGGTTTCTAGGTGGACAGAAGGCCTCGAACCCCAAACGCCTCTTGATGTCCTTATTTGGCTTGCAAAAAATGCAATGTATATCAGTGTTTCTCAACCTCATCAACTTGAAGATGGGTGGACTTCAGCTCCCAGAATTCCCCAGCCACCATGGCAACTTGAAGATGGAGGGACTTCAACTCCCAGAATTCCCCAGCCACTATGGCAGACCTTAATGTGGGTGGACTTCAATTCCCAGAATTCCTCAGCCACTATGGTAGACCTTAATGTGGGTGGACTTCAATTCCCAGAATTCCTCAGCCACCATGGCAGACCTAAGATGGATGGGCTTGAACTCCCAGAATTCCTCAGCCACCATGGCAGACCTTAATGTGGGTGAACTTCAAATCCCAGAATTCCCCACCCACCATGGCAGACCTAAGATGGGTGGACTTCAACTCCCAGAATTCCAGCCTGGCTAGGGATTTCTGGGAGCTGAAGTCCAGGAATCTTAAAGCAATCGAGCCGGAGAAACACTGCCGCACCACAGGAGCTCAGCCAGTCAGCCTTCCATTTTCCTGGTTCGTGTAGCCATCCCGTAACTGAGATTCCTGGCCAACCCCGAGGCTGCTGTCCAGCAAACCAGGATTACGTGGACTTATTTGAGCGGCTGCTTCTTCTTCCGTCTCTGGCAACTCTGCTAAATATAAGCCATCTTTCGAAAGTCTGGAAAATTACAGACTTTGGCACGCCTTACTCAAAATAAACAGAGATTGCCGGGTCTATAAATACATCCGAGCAATCCTTGTTCCGCAATCTGGTTTGTTGACGAGGCGGGGGGCTCAGAGACCTCAGGCACATTCCCAGGACCGCCGTCCCGCTCCACTTGCCCCAAGGAAAACG
This sequence comes from Vipera berus, assembly GCF_964194415.1. Taxonomy (NCBI): domain Eukaryota; kingdom Metazoa; phylum Chordata; class Lepidosauria; order Squamata; family Viperidae; genus Vipera; species Vipera berus. The sequence continues at coordinate 75,287,708 of NC_138210.1, read as the reverse complement.
TGGCCTGCGTTTGAAAAACACGCTCCCCGTGACAAACCCTTTTACGTACGTGAGTGTGCATGTGTTTGTTTGTGTGTTTATCTGTGATTGTGCATTTAGGTAATCCTCAGCTTACGACGATAACTGAGCCCACAATTTCCCTGGCTAAGCGAGACAGAAGGTTGGACTAGATGACCTCCAAGGTCCCTTCCAACTTTATTATTATTATTATTATTATTATTATTATTATTATTATTATTATTATTATTATTATTATTATTATTAAAGTCTTGCCCCGTTTTACGACCTTTCCTGCTGCAGTCATTAAGTGAATCGCTGCAGTTGTTAAGGGAGTCACAGTCATTAAGTGAATCCGGCTCCCTCATTGACTTTGCTTGTCAGAAGGTCGCAAAAGGGGATCACGTGACACTCCGCACCGTCATAAAGAGGGATCGGTTGCCAAGCGGCCGAATTTTGAGCGTGGGGATGCCAGGACGGTCGTTAAGTGTGAATAAGGGTCCTTTCAGCGCTGTTGTAACTTCAAATGGTCACTAAACGAACTGTTGCAAATTGCGGACCAGCTCCACGGATTTTCTCCCGCCCCCCCCCCGCCCAATCTCGATCGGCTCAGGTGAACAACGGGAGTAACCCACGCTTGTTTGGACAAGCCAGGATTTGGGACAAGTGGGGTTGGACTAGAAGACCTCCCAGGTCCCCCTCCGCCCTTAGAGTCCTCGAAAGGCGGGTCTCTTGGAGAAGGGGACCCATGCATTTCCCTGACATGCCAGCAGGTGGCAGCAGCTCACTAACCGGGGCTAATTCTTAGAAAGAAAAGCTGGAAAGGGAGACCCCTTAGGAAGGTCCGGTGCCGGGTGCGAAAGACGACATTAGAGAAAATATCCCAAGCGATCTTTTTTTCCCCCACCCCCACCCCTCCAAAAAATCACCTTGCAGGAAGCCGCCTTCCTTGGCCCTTCAGAATAACAGTTCTGAAGACAAAGGTTGAGCCCGGCTCCTACTGGATGGGAGGCCAACAGGTGATCCTAAGCTTTCATTTTTTTTCTCTCTCTCTCTTGTCTCCTCCCCCCTCCCCCCCCCCCACGTAGCTTTGGTTTGGTTCCAGCCAGCGCCGTACCTACCCAAAAGGGCCTGGAAGAGTTCGCTCTGGAAGATCCCCAGGAGTCTGTCCCTCCTGGTCTGGGAACCCGGGTTCAACGACGCGGGTTGCTTCATGAGCTGGAGGACGGTGGCCGCCTCTGGGTTCAAAGGGAAAAGCAGAAAGGAGGAGGAAAGCAGTCAGGAATGATGGCTTATTCTGCCCGTTGCAGAATCAGGCAGACTTACCACTGGTCCTCAGGCTTACGACAGTGGCCACCCTATTGCAATTCGGGCGAGGGAGGGGCTGAGCAACGGGGCAAGTATTTATGAGGGTGGCAGCGTCCTGGGGGCGGAGGAGGGCAGAAGTCACGTGACCATTTGCAAATTTTTCCAGTTGCCTTCAGTGGGAAAACTGGGGCCTGCTGGGAAGCGAGGGGGGAGGGGGAGCGGCTGGGGTCTTCGCCAAGCCATTCGGTGCCGGGGTCAAAAAAGTTACTACCTTCATTTTCCTTTCGGATTGACCGTCATTCGCGCTCCGAAAAAAAAAAGTAAACACAGTGGCCATTGCACCTATATTTTTTGACGCACACACACACACACATACACAACAGGTGCCTCGGACACATTTGGCTCCTGGCTGCCCCAGAAAGCCTGGACTGGACAGTTCCTCAGCCTGACCCAGCCTCGATCCGGTTCTTTCCGAGTTTATTAGTTGAAAAGGGAGCTTGGAGCTATTTTCTACAGATTTTTTTTAAAAAATACATTTTAATAGACCTATAAAAATAATAATTTAGACAGAGGAATTACGTTTAGCTGTTTGGGCGGAGCAAATTTTCAACGTCCAATTTAAGCTCTGAGGGTGGAAAAGGACCACCGGGTTTGGCTTTCCGAGGCACTGCATCGCCTCTTGGTGCCCTTTCCTTTCCCCTTTCGGATTATTTCCAGAGCAAGGAACCAGCCAAGCACCTTCTAGTTTAGGATGTTGTGTGAATCCACCTTCTTTAGTTTTATTTTATTATTTTATTTATTTAGTAATCCGCCTCACACAGAGGAAGCCTGGGTAGGGTGCAAGTAAAAAAATGAAATAAAATAGGAAAACATAAAAGCAGTACATAAAATTTACCGTTTGGTTAGAATGAGTTGAAGATTAAGCATTAAAAGTTAATTAAAAGGTTGGGGGGGGAAGGGCTTTCGTTGGGTCTGTGGTGTGGACCCTGAATGTTGGCTAATTCAATAAACCATGGTTTGATTGTGCTAGCAAGCATGTCTCCCCCTGCTTTGCGCAGGCTTGCAGAATCCCAGCAATGTTGGCGTGTTGCCGGTCTGTTGAACACACACCACACAAACGCAGCTCACAATTCACTTTGCCGGGGTATCTTGAGAGAGAGAGATCCCAAAGGTTTTGTTAAAATCAGTCGCATATCTTAAAATCGGTGTTTCTCAACTTTGACAACTTTTAAGATGGGTGGACTTCAACTCCCAGAATTCCTTTTGTATTCCTTTTGGTATGTGTGGTCATTGTGGCCCCGCTTACTCTCTTATAATCCCTTCCTTTCCAATCTCTCCACTTTTAAGGGATAGGAGAAAAAAAACATAATCCAGGCCTGCCTGGGGGATTCTGGGAGTTGATGTCCACCCATCTGGATCCTGCCAAAGTTGAGAAACATTGATATAATAAACAGACATCAACAAACTTCCTTATTATCAGTCAAGAGACCACCCTCCCCACTTGGCCACTGACTCATATTTATGACGGTCGCAGTGTCCTGGGGTCACGTGATCCCCTTTGGCGACCTTCTGACAAGCAAAGCCAGTGGGAGAAGCCCGATCCCCTTCACAACCATGTTACTAACTTATCAACTGCGGTGATTCGCTTAACAACGAGGGCAAGAAAGGTTGGAAAATGGGGCAAAACTCACTTAACGACCGTCTCGCTTAACAACAGAAATTTTGGGCTCAGTTGTGGTCGTTAAGCCGAGGACTGCCTGTAATAGGTTCTAAAGGCTTAAGCGGCAGAATGTTTATCACCCTGTAAAAATTCTTTTTGGAAAAAGCGAACTCTTTGCGGCCCCTCTCTCATAATCCCTTCCTCTCCAATCTCTCCGCTTGAAGGGATAGGAGGGGGGGGGGGAAAGCACCAGGCATGGCTGGCTGGGGAATTCTGGGAGTTGAAGTCCACCCATCTGAAAGTTGCCTTGCTCGAGAAACGCCAGCCTGGAGAAAATTTCTAACTGTGTGGAGGCCATGGTTTACTTTTCTCTCTCCTTGGGGGCAGGGGGGGGGGTTCTCCCCACATTTTGCCCACCCCCGACCTCTGCACCCCACCCAGACCCCCTTCCCTCCTCCCCAAACCCCCCTCAAGAGAGAATCTCCTCCAATTCAGTTAGCCCACCCCCACCCTTGAGAGCCTGTGGCTGGCAGCCGAGGTTTGTGCCATCTCTGCCACCCCAACAGCTGACTGCCAACTTGGGGACCCCCCCCAAGATGGGGTGTTTCCCCTTCTCTGCCCACCTGGCAGGACTCTTCTGCCCTGGATGGCCGAACTGGGGGGGCTCCCCCTGCCCCCCGCCAGCATGGGAAGCGTGGCTGTCACCCTCCCCCATTCACAACTGCTGGCTAATGCCGGACGATAACAAAAGGCAGCCATGCCCAGAGAGGGCACCAGGAGACCCCCACCCTTAATTGGGGAGCCCCCTGTTTCTCCTTGCAGGGGAAAAGACCAGTATAAACCATCTTTGGGAGGGCGCAGCCAAGTCCTAGACCCCTCCCGCAGCTTTGTCCCAAAGTGGGGGGTGTCCTTAATGCCCCAAGTGCTCTCCAGTTTTTTTGGGGGGGGGCTGGGGGTGGGTTCAGCTCCAGAAGGGAACCATCTCCCCCCATGCCCAAGTGACACCTCCAAATCGGAGATAAAATCCGTCTACTCCAGGCGGCAACCTCAAATCAACGTACCTTGTCTTTTGACGGGCATCTTGCAAAGGCGGTTAGTACTATACAGCCAGCATGTTAATCTCTTAATCTCCCCCTCACCACCACCTCTAAACAGCTGCCAGATTAAAAGATTTGTAGGGCACGCCCCACCCCCCCCCCAAAAGCATTATGGGGCTTGTAGTAGGAACAGAGGCTCTTCCCAACCACCCCTCCATTCCATGGGCCGGAATAAAGTTTCAGCAAAGTTTCGGAAGCTTTTTTTCCAAAACGCTTTTCATAAAGTTCTCTTTAGAGGAGGCTAAAATTGGGACGGCTGTCAATCATCAGGAGCAAACTAACACAAAAACAACAAACCCCAAGATTCAGGAAGACGATCAAAATGTTAAGTTTTGTTCTGGAGATCTCGCTTTCTCCGTTATTTTACAATCCATCTGTAAATCGATTATTTTTTTTGAATAAAGATTTTTCGCTTTGTGTAATTCGTGCGTCGAAACGATGTTCCGGTGCGGTCTAGATTTGATAAGGTTACAAACCGAATTAATTTTTATACCGATACCTGGGAATATTACAGATAGTCCTCCACTTACAATTATCTGTTTAGTGACTGTTTGAAGTGACGCCGGCACTGAAGAGTGACTTTAGGACCGTTTTTCACGCTTAACGACCGTTGCAGCCATCGCCAGGATCACCGGATCAAAATTCAGACGCTTGGCAAGTGACACGTATTACGACGGTCGTAGTGTTTGCTTGCCTTCTGACAAGCCAGATTCACTTAACGACCGCATTACTAATTTAACAACCAGTGATTCACTTAACGACGGTGGCCTGAAAAGTCATATAACGGGTCAAAACTCCCTTAACCAATGTCTCACTTAGCGACATAAACTTTGGGCTCAATTCTGGTTGTAAATTGAGGACTGTGAAGTACATTTGTTATTTTGAATTAGACACATCTTCTTTTATTCATATTTATCTCAATCAAAAAAACACACCACATCCGGTCTCAGCATCTGGCAGATTGTACAACCGATCCAAATTAATAACGTCACCGCAACTGTCCAGAGAGCTCCACGTGTTTTTTTTCTGCTGCAAACGGGCTGAGAAGCCCCGGTTTTCATTTTCTTCACAATTTTTAAAAATTTTGCAACTTGAGACAACTGCCTTCACCAGGTGCAGCATTTTAACCTCTCCAACCCTGCCGGACGGGGTGGAAATAATGTGAAAATCCCCGGTGGGGCACGTCAACCCTCCCTCCCATGCACGTCAATCAATAACGCTCCAGATGATTGGATAAAATCATTTAATAGCAAATTCCCAGAAATGGATTGGTAAAGCTACAGGAACAAGCGAAGCAAAGGGGTGGGGGGTGGGGGGTGAAAACGGCTGAATATCCGGGTCTAGGTAAACCCCCGACTTACGATCACTCCTTTAGTGACCAAAGTTACAACATCACTGAAAGAAAAAAAAAAAAGAGTATACTACCAGCTCTCAAAATCGTGACTGTAGCCTCGCGGTCACATGATCAAAATTCGGGCGCTTGGTAACGATCTCACATTTACGACGGTCGCAGCCGGCGGATCGCCATTTGCATGTTACGCTGCAAGGAGTTCACTTGCAAACCACGCCAAAAAAAAAGAAAGGTTGTAAAACTGGGAGGTCGTAAGTCGAGGACTGCCCGCAGGCGTTGGGACTGAAGTTTCCAAAAATGACATCTGAACTTCCAGCGGGGAGAGGATGAGGCTTGAACGCCCCACCCCAAAAAGATGCAGTTCCCCCCCTCCCGGTTGCAACCAGGGAGGAATGCAGCTGAGAGATAAGGAGGGGGGGTGTCTCAGAGGGAGGGGGGGTCTCAGAAACCCAGGGCGTATGGTGAGACCACCCCTCCCTTCTCCACCATTGCTTTGGAGATGACCCGAAAATTCTTGAAGATTTGTTGGGTGGTGCTGGACGAGAGAGAGGTCAGGCTTTGGGTGATTCGCTTGTGGGCCTGAGGAAAGAGAGAAAGGACCGGTGAGAAGGGCCACCACCCCCCACCCCCCAGGTCAAAACACACACACACACACACACACACACACACACAGAGTGACAATCGGGGTTAGAGAACGAGAAGTTTTCCAAAGTCTTAAGAATAGACAACTGCCGTGGGTCATGTCCAAATTGGGCAAGCTTAAGACTTAGGGACTTTTATTACTCTCTTGCAATCCCTTCCTCTGCAATCTCTCCGCTCTAGGGGGAAATAGGAGGGGTGGGGGGAGAAAACCACACCACCAAGCGTGGCTGACTGGGGGATTCTGGGAGTTGAAGTCCACGCTTCTTCCAAGTTGCCGAGTTGGCAGAGACTCCTTGCTCTACGAACTTGCACACAACCTCCCAGGCGTAGGTGGGGACGGCCGTTAGCCTTTCGCTCGTAATTTATTGGGCTCCAGAGGGAAGTTTTATTGAATGCCAATTATTTTATATATTGCTTTTCCATTAGCTATTTGAGGAGGCTGCTAATGAAAAGGATCTCCTCTCCGGCGGCCGGGCTAACCCGATTACCTGGGCTGCCTCTGCGGCCGGCCGCTTAAGCAGAGGATCAAATTCAGCCCTCGGTAATAAAGAGAGGATTTTAGGCTCCCAGGAACCGGGATCGCCTCCTCGGTGGACCACGTGGCCTTCTTCGGAAAGGAGATCCGAGGCGCTTCCCACGGTTTCTTTGGGGAGGGGGGGGGTTTCCCCTGAAAACCATCCCTGCTTTTCTCAATAATAAAAAACCTTCTTTCTCTTGTCTCCTTCTCTCTTTTCTTCCTTCTTTTATCTCTACTTTCTTCCTTTATCTCTCTCTCTTTATCTATGCCTTCGTCTTTAATTCTCCTTCCTTTTCCTCCCTC
>NC_138210.1:75173333-75278333 GCF_964194415.1 Vipera berus | reverse complement strand
CAATATCAATTATTATTATTTCCAGATGGCGAACATATCCAACACACCTTTTCTCTCTTATTTTCCCCAAAACAACCCTGTGAGGTGGGTCGGGCTAAGAGAGAAGGACTGGCCCATGCCTAAGGTGGGATTAGAACTCAGAGCCGTCTGGTGATTGACCCAAAGTCACCCAGCTAGTTTTCACGGCTAAAACAGCACTTGAACTCATGTTCAAGTCTTACACTGTTTCATTTAGTGACTGTTCGAAGTTACAACAGCATTGGAAAAAGTGACTGAGGACCTTTTTCACTTAACGACCGTTGCAGCATCCTCGTGGTCACCTGATCAAAATTCAGACATTTGCCAGCTGACTGGTATTTATGACGGTCGCAGTGTCCCGGGGAAGGGGGGAGTCAGGTGATCCCCTTTGGCGACCTTCTGACCAGCAAACTCAATGGGGGAAGCCAGATTCACTTAACGACCGTGCTACTAACTTAACAACTGCAGCGATTCACTTAACGGCGGCGGCAAGGAAGGTCGTAACACGGGGCAAAGCTGACTGAGCGGGCGTCTGGCTTGGCGACGCCAATTTTCGGCGCGACTGCGATTCCCTTAACGGCCTTGGCCAAAAGAAGGGTTGTAAACCATGGGGCAGAACTCACTTAACCGCCGCCTCGCTTAGCAACGGAAATCTCGGGCTCAGTCACGCTCCTGAGCCGAGGACCACTCGTACGGATGAAGTGCCACAGCTGGATGTCAGAGGGCAACCGTCTCCCGGGGCCACTGGTCCCCAGTTGCTCCTCCCAGGGGGCACCAAACACACACACACACACACACACACACACACACACACACCAGACTTACCTGCTCACTGCTGGACTCCAGACTTGGGTGCACCACACCTTTCAGGGTTAGCCCTGTCCCCAGGCCCGCCCTCCTGGGGGTGGGGGTGGGGGGGAGAGAGAGAAGGGGGTGAGAAGCAGCCTCACAACTCTTTCCACAGCCCCCCCTGACCCCAGCCCCCCCGACCCCATCCCAGCCCCCCCCTTTGAGTCCAGCCTCCCCATCCCAGCCCCTCTCTTTGAGCCCCCCTTAAAAACACAGAACAGCACAAACGGTCACAAAATGGGATTTTTAAAACGTGCAGCGCTTCCCCCCCCCCCCCGCAGATGACCCTTAGGGACCCATTCACACGTTCCCTCCAGTCATAAAACGAAGCAGTCACGGCGGGTGCTTTGCCTCTCTCTCTCGATGGGAGCTGGGGATTGGATGGCAAAAATGACGGACAGATGGCACGCGGGGTGGGGGGGGGAAGAAAAAAGAAAAACAAAACAACTCGAAACGTTTCGTGGGGCGACGTAGACAGAACGGAGAGGACTCACTGCCCCGAAGCGGGAGCCGGTCTTCCCGGGAGCTTGAAAAACAAACAAATAAATAAAAAAAAAAAAGAGAGAGAGAGACAAGATTCGCTGGGAAAAAGCCTGGATTCGTGAACGACAAACCACAAGCAGTCCTCTACTAACAACGATTCGCTTAGTGGCCGTTCGAGAAAAAAAAAGGGACTTAAAACCCCTTTTCACACTTACAACTGCTTCAGACGCCTGGTAACTGACTCGTATTTACAACGGACGCAGCATCCCCGGGCTGTGTGTGTGTGTGTCACGTAATCCCCTTTCGCGACCTTCTGACCAGGAAACTCAATTGGGGGGGGGGGGTAAGCCGGATTCGCTTAACGACCGTGTGACTAATTTAACAGTCGCTTAACAAGTGTGGCAAGGAAGATCGTAAACTGGATCAAAATTCGCTTAACGTTATGTCTCGTTTAGCAACCGCCATTTGGGTTCGGTTGAGGACTGCTTCTTCATAGAGAGCCTCCAACTTCAGGAGCAGTTCACCTTCAAGAACGGAGGCATTTCCTACCTTTAGGTCACAAGGGGTAGGCAACCTTGGCCTTTTTATGACTCGTGGACTTCAACTCCCAGAATTCCTCAGCCAGCGTGAGGGAACGGTGACCCTTTGATGACTAGTGGACTTCAACTCCCAGAATTCCTCAGCCAGCGTGAGGGAACTGTGACCCTTTGATGACTTGTGGACTTCAACTCCCAGAATTCCTCAGCCAGCGTGAGGGAACTGTGACCCTTTGATGACTCGTGGACTTCAACTCCCAGAATTCCTCAGCCAGCGTGAGGGAACTGTGACCATTTGATGACTCGTGGACTTCAACTCCCAGAATTCCTCAGCCAGCGTGAGGGAACTGTGACCCTTTGATGACTAGTGGACTTCAACTCCCAGAATTCCTCAGCCAGGAACTGCCTGGCTGAGGAATTCTGGGAGTTGAAGTCCACCAGTCATCAAAGGGCCAAGTTTGAAGACCCCTATTCTAGGACCTTGTCCCCGCGTGCCTGTGAGATTCCTGGTTGCTCACAACTCCACAACTCCACCTTCTCTGACCTTTTGAGTGTGCTCGAGAAGCCACAATGGCTTGTTGAACATGCTGGCTTAGTTGTAGCCGTGAATCACACCCACCCTCCCTCCAGTGACGCCACCCCTGGCAAATGTCCTCCTGCACCCTCTGCGGTCGCAACGGGTCTCACCCACCACCCGTTTTCCCCCCGCTTTGGGAAGCGGAAGCCGCCCACCTGGGAGAAGGGCGCAGAGATCTGCCATACCTGCGTACTCGCTTGCCCGCCTCGCTGACCAACAGCCCAGCATTCCCAAAGGGGTTCCTGACGGCTTGTTGCAAACCGCGAAGCTGGTTCCCTGCGTTCTGGATCAGAGGGAAATCAGACAGGATCGGAGCTTTCGTGGCTCCCAAGAAAGCCAACGCGATCAAACCTGGATCGTCTTACTTGCTACCCCTTCTGGATCATTGCATTGGCAACAGGTAAGAAACCCCCCCCCCCTTTCCCGGCTTAATTCAGGTTTCCCCCCCCCCACAGCCCCAAATCTCGCCCCGTCCCTAAAGCCACCCACCCACCTGGAATCCGTAGAGGGCAATGAAAAGCCGCAAAATATCGTTGGTGCCCTCGAAGATCCGGAAAATGCGCAAATCTCGCATCACTTGTTCCACTCCGCTTTCCTGCAGCCGGGGAATCGGATGGGAGAAAGAGAGAGACAGAGAGAGAGAGAGAGAAAGGGAGAGAGAGAGAGAAAGAAAAAGGAGAGAAATAGAAAAAGAAAGGGGGGGGGAAGAGAGAGAAATAGGAAAAGAAAGAGGGAAGGAGAAAAAGAGAGAAATAAAGAGAGAAAAAGAGGAGAGAAATAGAAAAAGAGAGAGAAAGAGACAGAAAGAGAAGAAGAGAAAAAGAAAGAGAAAGGAGAAATAAGAAAAAGAGAAAGAGGGAGAGAAAGAGAAATAAAAAGAGAGAGAGAGAGAAAGAGAAGGAGAGAGAGAGAAAGTGATCAATGCCAGAATGATTTTCCCTGACATTAATGCTGCTCCATCAATCAATCAGAATAAATAAGAATAGGGCTGGAAGGGACCTTGGAGGTCTTCTAGTCCACCCCCCCTGCTCAAGCAGGAGACCCTATACCAGGGCAACCTCGGCTCTTTTATGACTCATGGACTTCAACTCCCAGAATTCCTGAGCCCATGGTGGCCTGCTTACTCTCTCATAATCCCTTTCTCTGCAATCTCTCCGCTCAGGAGGCAACTGGACTTGGTTTATCCCTGAAGACGTTTCGCTTCTCATCCAAGAAGCTTCTTCAGCTCTGACTGGTAGGGAATGGAAGGATTTATATTCCTTGCAGACAGACGGTTCTCAAATTTGGCAAACTTTAAGCCGGGTGGACTTCAACTCCCAGAATTCCCAGTCACTACTAGATATCCTTTGGATACGTACGCCCATGGTGGCCTGCTTACTCTCTTATAATCCCTTTCTCTGCAATCTCTCCGCTCTGGCTTGTTTTGAAGCCCACTCAGCTTAAAGCCATCCCGGCTGAGCAACGCTAATAAAAACAGACACGAACAAACTTCCTATGTTTATCAGCGAAGAGATCAGCCTCCTCACCGGTTCAACAAAAAATTATTAGAGAGAAATAAAATTAAAAGTCTGGCTTTTAAAAAGAAAACACAAGAGATCTGATCTGTTCAAGGGCTGGAAATGTTACCACCTTTTTGGAAATGTTGCTAAACAGAACTCAAGAGGAAACAAGCTGGGAAAGGTGTCATTCTCCGCAGCAGCCTAAATATCTGAAATTAAAACCTGGATATTAGGCCCACCCCCCCAAACCCCCCCTGACCTTCATGAACCCCATCCCGCCCATGGTCTGGATGCATTCGTCTGAAACGGTCCAGGCAGCTTCCTGTACATGGGGGGAAATAAACAGATAAAAGCAATAGTGAATTAAGCGTTCTTGTCTGGACATAACCATCTGCATCTTTCTTTCTTTCTTTCTTTCTTTCTTTCTTTCTTTCTTTCTTTCTTTCTTTCTTTTTCTTTCTTTCTTTCTTCTTTTTCTTTCCTTTTCTTTTTCTCTCTTTTCTTTCTTTTTCTCCTTCCTCCTTCCCTCGCTTCCCTCTCCCTTCCTTCCCCCTCCCTTTTTCTTTCTTTCTTTTTCTTTCTTTTCTTTTTCTTTCTTTTTCTCCTTCCTCCTTCCCTCGCTTCCCTCTCCCTTCCTTCCCCCTCCCTTTTTCTTTCTTTTTCTTTCTTTCTTTTTCTTTTTTCTTTTTCTTTCTTTCTTTTTCTCCTTCCTCCTTCCCTCGCTTCCCTCTCCCTTCCTTCCCCCTCCCTTTCTTTCTTTCTTTCTTTCTTTCTTTCTTTCTTTTTCTTTCTTTTCTTTTTCTTTCTTTTTCTCCTTCCTCCTTCCCTCACTTCCCTCTCCCTTCCTTCCCCCCTCCCTTTTTCTTTCTCTTTCTTTCTTTCTTTCTTTCTTTCTTTCTTTCTTTCTTTCTTTTCTTTTTCTTTCCTTTCTTTAACTTCCATCCTACTGTTTTCCTCCCTCCCTCCCTCCCTCCTTCCCTCCATCTTTCCTCCCTTCTTTCCTGGGAAGACAGTAACCGGTTTGGCACCTTGGTGCCCCAGCCAGGACTCACCGAGCCGAAGACTTTGCTGATGGCTGCCTCAATCTGGAAGTCCGAAGCCCCCCGGTCCATGTTGGCGCTGATCATGTAGGCCATGGACTAAAAAAAAGAGAGAGCAGCAAGGGGTCTTTGGAGAATTAGAAAAAAAGGGGGCTTTTCACACACTTTTAAACTTTTTATCCTATTGTACAGAGTCTAGTCCTGCTTGAGAAAGGGGGCTGGACTAGAAGACCTCCAAGGTCCCTTACAGCTCTATTCTATTCTATTCTATTCTATTCTATTCTATTCTATTCTATTCTATTCTATTCCATTCCATTCCATCTTTATACTATTCTATTCTGTTCTACTCTATATTTTATTATTCTATTTTTATTGTTCTATTATTTCTAATTCTGCTCTATTCTTATTATTCTATTCTATGCTATGCTATGCTATTCTATTCTGTATTTTATTATTCTATTTCTGTTCAATTCCATTATTATGCTATTCTATTATTTCTAATTCTGTTCTATTCTTATTCTATTCTATTATTATTATGGTCTCTGGATCGGTCTCAGGGATTCGCTTTTGGGGGAACTAAGTTTCTAGTCCTCAAGGATGTCCAGTGACACCGGAACGCCACAGATCTGAGAAAGGACATTTTCGGCACCGTGCCGAATGTACACACACACACACACACACGCAGGTCTGTTTTGCATGCCCGTACCTCCGTCACGTAGTGCAGCAACGCCATGCGGGCGAGTTTTTCCTGGATCACCCCAAAAGTGTGGATTTTTTCCCCAAACTGCGTCCGGTTAGCGGCAAAGTCCACCTTTGGGACAGAAAGGGAGGAGGAGGAGGAGGAGGATGATTTAGAAGGGGCACTGTCTGTCCTCGACTTATGATGTTCCTTTAGTGATGATTCAAAGTTACGATGGCGCGGAGAAAAGGAAGTTACGGCCAATGTTCACACTTACGACCTTTGCACCGTCACGGGATCAAAATCCGGACCCTCGGCAGCTGATCCGTATTTATGACGGTCGCAGCATCCCCAAAGGGTCCCGTGATACCCTTTTATGGCCTTCCGACAAGGTGAGGGGGAAGCTGGGTTTGCTCAACAGCCATGCGGCTGACTTAACGGCCGCAGTCGTGAACGACGGTGGCGAGAACCGTCGTAAAAGGGGGCAAAACGACCCTCCGCAACTGTCTTGCTTAGCAACAGAAAAGTCAGGCAAAGTTGTGGTCCTACGTCGAGGACTGCCTGTATGAGGGGATACTAGGGCGGGGGGGGGGAGAAGAAAGTGGGTTGGGGGGCCCAGAGGTGCTCACCGCTTTTTGGATGAGCGACCGTATGGTGCCCGCCATTGCCGCTGCCATGCCGAAGCGCCCGTTGTTGAGGATGTTCATGGCCACCTTGAAGCCGGCGCCTGGCGCACCCAGCACGTTCTCTACCGGCACCCGGACGTTGTCAAAGTGGACTTCGGCCGTGTTGGACCCCTTGATGCCCATCTTCTTCTCAGGGGGGCCGCTGGGAGGGCATGAGAGGGAATTAGAGCCCCCCCAGAACACACCCAAAGAGATGGGGGGGAGTCCTTCTCTGCCCACCCCAGCGGATCAAGGGGGGTCGGCTGGCCATCCCTCCCAACCCTTTGCTTAGCACCCTGAAGCAAGGGTCTCCAAGCTTGGCCCTTTAATGACTTGTGGACTTCAACTCCCAGAATTCCTCAGCCAGCGTGAGGGAACTATGGCCCTTTGATGACTTGTGGACTTCAACTCCCAGAATTCCTCAGCCAGCGTGAGGGAACTATGGCCCTTTGATGACTTGTGGACTTCAACTCCCAGAATTCCTCAGCCAGCGTGAGGGAACTATGGCCCTTTGATGACTTGTGGACTTCAACTCCCAGAATCCCTCAGCCAGCGTGAGGGAACTATGGCCCTTTGATGACTTGTGGACTTCAACTCCCAGAATTCCTCAGCCAGCGTGAGGGAACTATGGCCCTTTGATGACTTGTGGACTTCAACTCCCAGAATTCCTCAGCCAGCGTGAGGGAACTATGGCCCTTTGATGACTTGTGGACTTCAACTCCCAGAATTCCTCAGCCAGCGTGAGGGAACTATGGCCCTTTGATGACTTGTGGACTTCAACTCCCAGAATTCCTCAGCCAGCATGAGGGAACTGTGACCCTTTGATGACTTGTGGACTTCAACTCCCAGAATTCCTCAGCCAGCATGAGGGAACTATGGCCCTTTGATGACTTGTGGACTTCAACTCCCAGAATTCCTCAGCCAGCATGAGGGAACAATGACCCTTTTAATACTTGTGGACTTCAACTCCCAGAATTCCTCAGCCAGCATGCCTGGCTGAGGAATTCTGGGAGTTGAAGTCCACAAGTCATCAAAGGGCCGAGTTTGAAGACCCCTGCCCTAAAGGATGTGAACTCCAGTGCTCAGATATTGGGGGGGGGTTTCCCCTCAACACCTCACCTGGTGACCCCCGCGAAAGACCGCTCCACCACAAACGCCGTGATCTTGTCCTTCATCTTCCCCGTCTCGTCCTGCTGCGGCGTTCTGGCAAAGACGGTGAAGATTTCGGCAATGCCGCCGTTGCTGGGCGAGGAAAGATACAATTTTAGGACCCTCCCCCAGGAAACGTGCCCCTCTCCCCGTGCTGAGCACCCCTTCCCGGAATTGAATCGTTATGGATTTTCCTCATTTCACTTCCGGTTTGTTAATCTTTTTCAGATCGTCCTCGACTTACGGCCGTTCGTTTAGCAACTGCTGGAAGTTACGACGGCGCTGAGAAAACTCGGCTTGCGTCCTGTCCTCACGCTTATGACCATTGTAACATCCTATCGGTCCCCAAATGTGGGCACTTGGCAACCGGCGCCTATTTATGACGGTTGCGGCGTGTTTGTGACCTTCTGAGGGGCAAAGTCCCTGGGGAAGCCTGACTCACTTAAGGACCACTGGATTTGCTTAGCAACCACTGGATTTGTTTAATGACCACTAAATTCGCTTAGTGACCACTGGGTTTGCTTAACGACCACTGGGTTTGCTTGACAACCACTGTTGTAACTTCGGTCACTAAATGAATTCTCCTAAGTCAGGGGTAGGCAACCTTGGCTCTTTTATGACTCGTGGACTTCAACTCCCAGAATTCCTGAGGCAGAATGGCTGGCTCATGAATTCTGGGAGTTGAAGTCCACGAGTCACAAAAGAGCCAAGGTTGCCTACCCTTGTCCTAAGTTGAGGACCACTTGTATTTCAAGGACCCTTCCTCTGGATGGTGGGGAGGGGGCACCTCACCTATTGCACACACCCCCACATCCGCCTCACCTGATCCAGAGCTTGCTCCCATTGAGGGTGTAGTAGGTGCCGCAAGGGCTGAGTTCGGCTCTGCTCCGGATCGAGGCTGCGTCGGAGCCGCTGGTGTTCTCGGTCAGGCAGAAGGCAGCGATGGTCTCACCTGGGGGGGGGCGGAGGTGGCACAAAAGGTGTTCCCCTACGCACGCCCCCCCAGCACACCACAAAGACCAAGTCACAGGCAAGGGAAATGTTGCGGTGAAGGTGCTGGGCTAAAAACGGGCGACTGAGAGTTCTAGTCCCACCTTAGACGCGAAAGCCAGCTGGGTGACTTTGGGCCAATCACCAGGAGAGGGTGAGTTCTAGTTCTGCCCTAGCCAGAAAGCTGCCGGGGTGACTTTAGCTCAACGACTAGGAGATGGTGAGTTCTAGTTCCATCTTAGAAAAGCTGGCTGGGTGACTTTGGGGTCAATCACTAGGAGATGGTGAATTCTAGTTCCTCCTGGGTGACTGTAGGCCACTCACTAGGAGATGGTGAGCTCTAGTTCCATCTTAGAAAAGCTGGCTGGGTGACTTTGGGGTCAATCACTAGGAGATGGTGAATTCTAGTTCCTCCTGGGTGACTGTAGGCCACTCACTAGGAGATGGTGAGCTCTAGTTCCATCTTAGAAAAGCTGGCTGGGTGACTTTGGGGTCAATCACTAGGAGATGGTGAATTCTAGTTCCTCCTGGGTGACTGTAGGCCACTCACTAGGAGATGGTGAGCTCTAGTTCCATCTTAGAAAAGCTGGCTGGGTGACTTTGGGGTCAATCACTAGGAGATGGTGAATTCTAGTTCCTCCTGGGTGACTGTAGGCCACTCACTAGGAGATGGTGAGCTCTAGTTCCATCTTAGAAAAGCTGGCTGGGTGACTTTGGGGTCAATCACTAGGAGATGGTGAATTCTAGTTCCTCCTGG
Organism: Vipera berus; assembly: GCF_964194415.1. Classification (NCBI taxonomy): domain Eukaryota; kingdom Metazoa; phylum Chordata; class Lepidosauria; order Squamata; family Viperidae; genus Vipera; species Vipera berus. Next base: position 75,269,091 of record NC_138210.1, on the reverse strand, counting down.
GTGACTGTAGGCCACTCACTAGGAGATGGTGAGCTCTAGTTCCATCTTAGAAAAGCTGGCTGGGTGACTTTGGGGTCAATCACTAGGAGATGGTGAATTCTAGTTCCTCCTGGGTGACTGTAGGCCACTCACTAGGAGATGGTGAGCTCTAGTTCCATCTTAGAAAAGCTGGCTGGGTGACTTTGGGGTCAATCACTAGGAGATGGTGAATTCTAGTTCCTCCTTACAAAAGCTGGCTGGATGACTTTGGGCCAATCACCAGGAGATGGTGAGTTCTAGTTCCCCCTTAGAAAAACTGGCTGGGTGTGTCAATCACTAAGAGACAGAGAGTTCTAGCCCTGCCATAGCCATAAAGCCGGCTGGGTGGCTTTGGGCCAATCACCAGGAGTCAGCGAGTTCTAGTCCCACTTTAGAAAAGCCGGCTGGGTGGCTTTGGGCCGGTCCCTCTCTCTCAGCCCAAGCCACCTCACAGGGCTGTTGTGGGACAACTGCAGAGGCCGCCTCGAGCCGCACAGCCAAAGCCGGGACCTAAATCCAATTCTAAGAAACCAGACCTCAATAAAATCGACCGAAATCAACCTCAGACTTCCCGCTCCTCGTGAGAAGGAGACGAGGAGTGGGTGGCGGCACCAGCCACGCAGCCAGAAGAAGCAAAAGTCCAATTTCTCAGGGGTGGGTGGGTGGGCGGGCTCCCGTTCTGGATTCAGGGGGGGGAATCCTCTCACCCCCCTACCCCATCCTGGCCGTGCCAGCCCCCCACCCAGTGCCCAGCCCTACCTGACGCCAGCTTGGGCAGGTATTTCTTCTTCTGCTCCGGGGATCCGTAGAGCAGGAGCCCCTTGAAGCCGATGGACTGGTGGGCGCCCAGAGTGATGCCCACGCCCAGGTCGTGCATCCCCACGATTTCCACCAAGCGGGCGTACTGTGGGGCAGAGAGGCCAGGATGGGACGCCCTCTACGCACGTGCAGAGTTCAGCCCCCTTTGGGAGGCTGCAAATCTGGGGAAAAAAACCCCACCCACCCCCCACCTGCAGGGGAGGAAAGGGGAAGGGGGGGGCACGGGACGGACCTGGGTGTTGGTGAGCCCCAGACCCCCCAACGCCGTGGGGATCTGCAGGCCGAAGGCCCCCAACTCCTTCAACCCCTTCATGGTCTTCTCCTGCACCTGCTCCAGCTCGTCGTTCCGCGACGGGTTGTTCACCTCCTGCGAAAAGGGCGGGGGGGGGGGAGCAACATCTGGCGTTGCCGGAAGGGAGGGGCCGACACCCCCCCACCTGCCCCCCAACCCCCCAGCCCCCCCACCCTACCTCGAAGAAGCGGGCGACGGGGCCCACCAGCTCCTGCAGTGTCTGTGCTTGTTCCTCGTTCAGAACTGCAACGGAACCAGAGGAAGGGTGTGTGTGTGTGTGTTACTATTCGGGGCGGGAGAGTCCTCGACTTGCGACGGTTCATTTAGTTTAGTGACCGACCAAAGCGTATATTAAAAAAAATTGAAGGTGACTCGTGGCAGGTTCTCGAGTTGTAAGCCTTCCTTCAGCGACCTTTTCGACATTGCCGGCAGTCCTCAACTGCCTTTAGCGGACGCTCAAAGTTACGACGGCGCCGGATCAAAATTCAGCCACTCGGCAACTGACTTGTATTGATGATGGTCGCAGCGTCCCCCAGGGTGTGTGTGTGTGTGTGTGTGTGTGTGTGTGTGTGTGTCACCTGATGCCCTTTTGCGACCCTCTGACCAACAAAGTCAAGGGGGAGAGAGAGAAGCCGGATTCGCTTAAAGACCGTGTTCCTCATTTAACAACTGCGGCGATTCACTTATAACAACTGCGGCAAGGGAGCAGAACTGTAAAAGGAGGCAAAAGTCACTTAGCGACGGATATTTCGTTAAGTCGAGGACCACCTGAACTTTTCAAACTGTCCGTCCACGTGCTGGACCAGGCAATCCTGTGCACGCAAACACACACTCACAGACCCACAAACACACCTGGCCCTCCCTCCCATCCAGCCGAAACCCCTCCACACTTTTTTTACCCGAAGGATAAGGGAAGACTTGATCCGTGATGATCTGGCCCTTGAAAATGCCCACCGCAAAGGACTTGGTTTCCTGCAAGTTGGAGAGAGGAAAAAAAAAAAGATTAAAGGGCCACTGCTCCAGGGTCCCGGGTTCAGGTTCTGACAAGTCCCTGTTTTCAGGCCCGGAAAAGGCACCATCTTTTTTGCTAACAATGCAGTTTTTATTCCTCAGATTGTAAAAAAAATCTCAAGATGGTGATGCCGGCCCCTCCCTCTCTGGCACACATCAACCCCCCCCCCCCAACGACCCCCAATCTCGCTGCAGCCCCCACCGCATTTTGCAAAGTGCCCCAATCTGGCTTAGGCTGCCACCCTACCCCCCGCCGGCATATGTTATCCCCAGCCTTGAGTAAGTTTATTTTTTAAATACAGCTAGACAGGCGGTCCTCGAATTACAACGATCGAGAACAAAATTTCAGTTGCTAAGTGTGACGGCCGTTAAGTGAATTTTGATCCACTTTGCGGCTTTTCTGGCTACCGTTGTTAAGTGGATCACTGCAGGCATTAAATTAGCAACTCAGTCGTTAAGTGGATCCGGCTTCCCGCATTGACCTGGCTTGTTGGAAGGTCGCAAAAGGGGATCACGTGACACACCCACCCAACCCCGGGGACGCTGCAACCGTCATAAATATGAGTCAGTTGCCAAGCGTCCGAATTTTGAACACATGACCAGGGGGATGCTCCAAGCATCTTAAGTATTAAAAGAGTCGTTAAGTCCCTTTTTCCAGTGTTAACTTTGAACGGTCGCTCAATGAACGGTTGTAAGACGAGGACTGCCTGTATTTTTAGCCAAGCAAAACGGCAACAGCTTATTGGATGTTGGCCAAACCAGAAAACGAGTTTCGGGGTGACTATTTACTTGACCTCGTAGACAGGTGACACCCAAAAGGGAGGAGGTATTAAATTAATAATAATAAGATTAAGGCTGGAAAAAAGGAGGGTGTTTGTCCATTAATCAAGCGGAGAAGCCAGCTGGAACTAAGGAGAAACTTCCTGACAGTGAGAACAATTCATCATTGGAACTCCCCGCCTCCAGAAGTTGTGAAAGCTCCAACACTGGAAGTTTTTAAGAAGAGACTGGACAGCCCTTTGTCTGAAATGGGATAGGGTTTCCCGCCTGAGCAGGGGGTTGGACTAGATGACCTCCAAGGTCCCTTCCAACTCTGCTACTTCTCTTCTCTTCCATTCCATTCCATATTTTCTATTCTATTCTACTTTCTTATTCTATTCTATTTCTATTCTATTCTATTCTATTTTTTCTTATTCTATTCTATTCCATTCCATATTTTCTATTCTATTCTAATATTATTCTATTCTATTCTATTCTATTCTATTCTATTCTATTCTATTCTATTCTATTCTATTCTATTCTTTATTTCTAATTCTATTCTATTCTATTCTATTCTATTCTATTCTATTCTATTCTATTCTATTATTATTCTATTATTCTATTCTTTCTTATTCTATTCTATTCCATTCCATTCTATTTCCATTCCATTCCAGTTATTGCATTTTTTGATTGGGTAACTTTCTTAATAGACAAAGGGGATGAAACAGACATACTATGTCTTAACTTTAGGAAAGTGGGGGGGGGGGGGAAATAACACATGACAAATTAAATCAATAAACAGGTTAAAAAGCGGGTTAGGTTAGAAGGCATGAATCAAATGGAAAACTGATATGCAGGCTAGGGAATTCTGGGAGTTGAAGTCCACCCATCTTAAAGCTGTCCAGGTTGAGAAACATAGGAACCCCTCCCCCCAGTCCCTTCCCCCCTCCTCAATTTGCCTCCACAAGCCCTGCACACATTTCTGGACCTTCTATAATAGGGCTCTTCAAACCTGGCCCTTGGATGACTTGTGGACTTCAACTCCCAGAATTCCTCAGCCAGGCACGCTGGCTGAGGAATTCTGGGAGTTGAAGTCCACAAGTCATCCAAGGGCCAGGTTTGAAGAGCCCTGTTCTATGACATCACAGACAGGCAGCCAATAGGAAAAAAGCAGCTCAAAAACCTAGAAGGAAACTTACTCCCCACTCTCTCTCTCTCTGTGTCTCTGCCTTTCCTTATCCAACTTCCTGTTTGTTTGCATCAAAATGGCTCCCCCAATATTGCCCCCCCCAAGGCCCCAGAAATCCAGAGGAGGGGGACCAAAGACCACATACCGTAGGTAGAGGCTTTTTTCCCAATTCTTCTTGAGACGCTGACTCTGACTTTAATGTGTGCTTGTCCGGGGCGGTCTGCAAAAGAGGAAGACAGCATGACATCCCTTGAAATTTATTGGGTGCTACCTACCTTGATCACAGGGCTTTGCGCGCAACGCTGCACAAATATGGAAATTGGGTGCCCTATTTAATAAAAGCAGAATTTGGACGCAACGTTGCCTACGCGTAGAATTGGTTACAAATACGTTGCATAAAAGTGAAATTTGGATGCAACGCTGCAGGAAAGTGGAATTTGGATGCAACGCTGCAGGAAAGTGGAATTTGGATACAATGCTGCAGGAAAGGGATTTAAATGCAACGCTGCAGAAAAGTGGGATTTGGATGCAACGGTGCAGGAAAGTGGAATTTGGATGCAACGCTGCAGGAAAGTGGAATTTGGATGCAACGCTGCATGAAAGTGGAATTTGGATGCAACGCTGCATGAAAGTGAAATTTGGGTGCAACTCTGCAGGAAAGTAGAATTTGGTTTGGCAGATGGTTAGCTTATAGATTGAGGAAAAAACAAAGGGCTTCTAATATAGACAAGATTGAGCATAAAGGAAGGGTTGTGTTTCAACAGGACCTTATCAAGGACGCTTTTGTGGATTTTTATTCTAAATTATATGCTAAGGAGAAAATTAATGAAAAAGACATTGATATATATTTGGAAAATGCTAGCATCCCGGTTCTTACGCAAGTACAAAAAGAAGGGATTAATCAACTGATCACAGAAGAAGAATTTTTTACAGCAATTAAGGAATTGAAGGTGGATAAAGCACCAGGTACGGATGGCTTGACTGCGGCCTATTATAAAAATTTACAATTAGAAATGATAAAACCGTTAAAGGAACTGTTCCAGACAATCCAGAGGGGGGGAAAGGTGCCACCGTCTTGGAGAACAGCTTTTATCTCTTTGATTCCGAAGGAAGACCAAGATGCTACTCAAGTTAAAAATTATAGACCGATATCGCTTTTAAACACAGATTACAAGATATTTGCTAAGGTTTTGGCTAATAGACTGATGAGGGTTCTGCAACAGGTGATTCATGGGGATCAAACAGGGTTTATTAGTGGTAGGCAAATGAAAAATAATGTGAGGCATATAGTTGATGTGTTAGAGTTTTTGGAAAGGAACAACCAGATTGCTGCGGTGCTAATTTTTTTAGATGCGGAAAAAGCTTTTGATCAATTGAATTGGAAATTTTTGTTGAAAGTTCTAGACAAAATGGATTTTGGGGAAAATTTTTTACAACCGATTAGGGCATTATATCAAAAACAAACTGCCCGAATTATAGTTAATAATAGCTTGACAGAAGCATGTAATATTGAGAAGGGCACAAGGCAAGGGTGTCCGTTATCGCCCTTGTTATTTGTGTTAACATTAGAGATATTATTGGTTAAAATTCGGAATTCGGGAAAAATTAAGGGGATTCAAATTGGAGATCAGGACTACAGATTGAGAGCATTCGCAGACGATCTGGTTGTTACAGTGACCCAGCCAGAGAACTCTGTTGTGGACCTGATGGAGATAATAACACAATATGGGAAGGTTTCTGGATTTAAGGTTAATGTACAAAAAACAAAAATTTTGGCCAAAAATATGACAATACCGCAAAAGGCCCTTTTAGAAGGATTAACTGGATTTGAGATCGTTAAAAGGGTTAAATATTTGGGGGTGATTTTGTCGCCCTCTAATACAAAGCTATATAAAAATAATTATGAAAAATTATGGGGGAAAATTCAAAAAGAATTGGAGAGTTGGAAAAAATTGCAATTGTCTTTGTTGGGACGGATTGCAGCAGTAAAAATGAATGTCCTGCCTAAATTTTTATTTTTATTTCAAATGATATCGATTCTTAAGAAAGATTCTAATCTGGAGGAATGGCAGCAAGGTATCAATAAATTTGTGTGGGCAGGGAAAAAACCACGAGTTAAACTTAAGATTATGCAGGATACTCGTGAGAGAGGTGGCCTTAAATTGCCTAATTTTAAATTATATTATGAAGCTGCTGCATTAGCAGGAATAAGTGACTGGATTAATTTGACGCAAGGGAGGTTATTAAATCTTGAGGGCCACGATTTGTTGTTTGGCTGGCATGCATATTTGTTGTATGATAAGAAGGTAGACAACGTGTTTAGGGTGCATATTTTAAGACAGGCATTGCTGAGAGTTTGGAAGAAGTACAGACATAAGTTAAGTTGCAAGATACCATTGTGGGCAATTCCAAAACACGCAATAGAAAATATACATGCTGGCTTTAAACATGACTTGACTACGTATAAGGAGATTCTTAGTTTGGAAAGAAACGTTTGGTGTTTGAAATCATATAGCCTCTTGCGAGAAGAGAAGGTTGTTCAAAATTGGTTTCAATATACTCAGTTACGGGCCAGGTGGAAAGAAGACCAGAAAAATGGATTTACAAAGACTGATGAAAATTTGATAAAGCAAATTAGGAATCAGGGACCAGCACATATCAAACGGATATATCTTGCATTGATAGAGATTGACTCAGAAACAGAGCTTGTTAAGGATTGTATGATAAAATGGGCCCAAAATATTCAGGAAGTCATCACAATGGACACGTGGGAAAAGATTTGGGTGAGGAACGTAAAATTTACACAAGCTCAAAATTTAAGAGAGAATTTTTACAAAATGTTTTATAGATGGCATTTAGATCCTAAAAAGCTTGCAAGTATGTATCCGAATTATCAGCCTAAATGTTGGAGGTGCGGTGAAGATGCAACATATTTTCACATATGGTGGACTTGTAAAAAGGTTAAGGCTTTTTGGATAAAAGTCTGGTGGAACATGCAGAAGATTTTTAAACAGAGGTTAAAGTTTTGTCCGCAATTTTTTTTGTTGGGAATAATTACAGATGCCACAGTTGTGGACATCAAGTTGATGTTGAATTTAATTACGGCGGCAAGACTTTTGATAGGCCAATACTGGAAGAAAGAGGAATTGCCGACCATAGAGGAGTGGACTTTAAAGGTTTCCGACCTGGCAGAGATGGCGAAGATTTCGGCCTATTTGAAAGATCATTCGCAAGAACGCTATATTATGGAATGGAAAAAATGGATTGATTTTATCCAGAACAAGTATAGGGTTAAGAAGTTTTATGTAGCATTTGAATAAGTCTTCTTTCGTTTTTTTTTCTTTTATCTTAGTTTTTTTTATACATATTCAATATTATTATTATTTGTTTCATCTTATATAAGCTAGAGAGTGATGGATTTTAGAGTTTATAATTGTTAGTATATGATTGTTTATGATTGCTTTTTATATATATACCTTGTATTTAGCTCTGGGAAGTGGGGGGGGGAGGGGGGGAGGGGGGGAGGTAGGGAGGGGGGAGGAGGGAGGGGGAAGGGGGGATTCTTAAAGGAAAACTGTATTTTAAAACTTTTCAATAAAAAAAAAGGAAAGTAGAATTTGGATGCAACGCTGCATGAAAGTGAAATTTGGGTGCAACTCTGCAGGAAAGTAGAATTTGGATGCAACGCTGCAGGAAAGTGGAATTTGGATGCAATGCTGCAGGAAAGTGGAATTTGGATGCAACGCTGCAGGAAAGTGAAATTCAAATGCAACGCTGCAGGAAAGTGAAATTCAAATGCAACGCTGCAGGAAAGTGGAATTTAAATGCAACACTGCAGGAGAGTGGGATTTGGATGCAACGCTGCAGGAAAGTGGAATTTGGATGCAACGCTGCAGGAAAGTGGAATTTGGATGCAATGCTACAGGAAAGTGAAATTCAAATGCAACGCTGCAGAAAAGTGAAATTTGGATGCAACGCTGCAGGAAAGTGGAATTTAAATGCAATGCTGCAGAAAAGTGGTTTTTGGATGCAACGCTGCAGGAAAGTGGATTTTAAATGCTGCAGGGAAGTGGATTTTGGATGCAACGCTGCAGGAAAGTGGAATGTAGTTTTTTTTTTTTAAAGTGAACAAGGTTGGGATGGAGACAGGTCACAGCCGGGAGAGGTGCTGAAGCTGGCTGGCCACAGCATGTGGTGTAGCAGGATCAGCTTTTAAACTCTCAGGCGATTAATCCGGAACAGCCAGACTCAGGTGGACGGATTCCAGGGCCCCATAAATAGGCTGCAAACCGTCTGCTTATTTCAATTATTTCACCCTGAGAGGGCTCCTCCACTTACATTAATGGAGCCCGTCCATCACGGTCACGTGTCTTCCCCGTCCTAAAATGCCTCGATTTTACGACCTTTTTTATGGTGGTGGCTGTTAAGTGCACACACACACACACACACACACACACACACCGTTGTTAAGCGGATCCTTTGCTTCACCCTTTTTAGCCTTCCGAATTCTGAAGTTTTAGCAGCCGCTTTTAAGTTTCCCCTTGTTTTAAACTCGGCTTTTATCTCTGGGCGTTTAGTCGGGTGTTTGTTGTGGTTGCGTTAGGCTGTTTGTGAACAGCCCTGAGTCGCTGGGGGTGGCTGGGTGGCGCAGGGACCTCGTGAATGGATGAAGAAATAAAGAGGCTTGCAACCTGCCAGCCTCCCCCGCCTGGCGGTCAGAGGTCCTGATCTAGGAGGCGCCCAGCATTGGGGAAGGGAGGGAGGGAGGACTAAGAAGGAAGGAAGGAGGGAAAGAAGGAGGAAAGAGAAAGAGGAAGGAGGAAGGAAGGAAAGAAGGAAAAGGAAGGAAGGAAGGAAAGAAGGAAAAGGAAGGGAGAGGAAGGAAAAGGAAGGAAAGAAGGGAGGAAGGACTAAGAAGGAAGGAAGGAGGGAAAGAAGGAGGAAAGAGAAAGAGGAAGGAGGAAGGAAGGAAAGAAGGAAAAGGAAGGGAGAGGAAGGAAAAGGAAGGAAAGAAGGGAGGAAGGACTAAGAAGGAAGGAAGGAGGGAAAGAAGGAGGAAAGAGAAAGAGGAAGGAGGAAGGAAGGAAAGAAGGAAAAGGAAGGAAGGAAGGAAAGAAGGAAAAGGAAGGGAGAGGAAGGAAAAGGAAGGAAAGAAGGGAGGAAGGACTAAGAAGGAAGGAAGGAGGGAAAGAAGGAGGAAAGAGAAAGAGGAAGGAGGAAGGAAGGAAAGAAGGAAAAGGAAGGAAGGAAGGAGAGAGGGAGGAAAGAAAGAGAGGAAGGAGGAAGGAAGGAAAGAAGGAAAAGGAAGGAAGGAAGGAAAGAAGGAAAAGGAAGGGAGAGGAAGGAAAAGGAAGGAAAGAAGGGAGGAAGGACTAAGAAGGAAGGAAGGAGGGAAAGAAGGAGGAAAGAGAAAGAGGAAGGAGGAAGGAAGGAAAGAAGGAAAAGGAAGGAAGGAAGGAGAGAGGGAGGAAAGAAAGAGAGGAAGGAGGAAGGAAGGAAAGAAGGAAAAGGAAGGCAGAAGAGGGAAGGAAGGAAGGAAGGAAGGAGGGAAGGAAGAAGGAAAGAAGGAATAGGAAGGAAGGAAGAAGAGAGGGAGGAAAGAAGGAAAAGGAAGGCAGAAGAGGGAAGGAAGGAAGGAGAGAGGGAGGAAAGAGGAAGGAAAGAAGGAAAAGGAAGGAAGGAAGGGGCAGACAGGTGACTGGAGCCAAACTTTCTCTCCTCTTTTCAATTCCTGCCCAACTCAGCCAAGGGAGGGGGGGGGAGGGGGGGGCTATTCCGGGCTCACACGGTTCCTGGCATCCCGGCGGGGGTGGGGGGAGGGCAGGGCTGGCCCCCCCTTGGGGGGGCTTAATCTTCCCACTCCTCCCCCAAGCACGCAGACGATGGCCGACCTTTCCCCCAGATGAAGCATCCTAACTATGCCCGGGTGACGCGCCTGCCCTTCAGACGGCGCCCGGCCGCCCCGGACTCCCAACTGGGTCGGCCGCGGGGATCGGCGCAGCGGAGATCCACCATGGGCGGCGGGGGGGGGAGCGTTACCAGGAGGACCCCAGACCCAGCATTTAAAGCGGGGAGGAGTGTGTGTGTGTGTGGGGGGGGAAAGCGGCGGGTGCAAGGAATCCCAGCGCCCGCGAGGCTCCCGCAGGCGTCAAGCTTCTAGTCCTCACTGAGCCAGCGGCTGACCCGCGCGGGGGGGGGGGCGGCGGGGGCCCTTCGAAGCCCCCCTTTTCTAGGCCACCCCGCGCCCCTTCCCCGACTTACCTGGGCGGCGGCGGCGGCGGCGTGGGCGGCGAAGAGTCTCCCCGCGAGTGGGCGGGCGAGGGGCGCCCCCGCGGGACAGCCGGGCCTGCAAAGTGGGGAAGGGGTTGCAGTGCATTGCAAGGGAAGGGGAGGGGGCTTCTCAAGATTTCCCCCCACCACCACCCCTGGCTGGGCTGCCCCCGCCCCACCCCCAGCCCCCACTCACCCCCGCGGGGCCGCGAGCCCCAGGAAGAGGCGGGGGGTCAGGCGGAGGGCTGCCATGCTTGGGGAGGGGGCTGCAAATGGGGAGGGGGGCTCCGGGAGGGTCCTTCGGGCAGGCTGGCGGTGCTGCTGCTGCGGCTGCTTCGCTCGTTCCGCTTGCTCGCTCCGCCCCCCCCAAGTCAAAGGGGGGGGGAGGAGGAGGAGGACGGGTGGAGCACGCTGGGAGTTGGAGTTTGCCCGGGCTGCAGACGTGGCTGCTCATGCGCAGCGGGTTGCCCTCCCCTCTCCCCACCCCCTCCCCGCCACTTTTCCCGGAGATCGACCTCTTTTCTTTCCAGGGGGGGGGGGCTTGCGAGGCGGTGCCTCTGAGCGTGTACAGAACGCCCTCCCCCCCCTTCTTTCCGGAGAACGAACCCTTTCCCCCCCTTGGGGCTTGCAAGTTGGTGCCCCTGAGCATGTAAAGAGCGCCACCCCCTTTTGGGGGGAGCAATCCCTTTCCCGCTAGGGCTTGCAAGTGTGTGTGTGCGTGGGGGGGGGAAGCTTGCAAAGACGAAAGCGGTGCCCCTGAGCATGTACAGAACGCCCTCCCCCCCATTTCCTTCGGGGGAAGGGCGGTATAGAAAGTCAATTAAATAAATTTCCGGAGAACGACCCCTTTTTTCCCCTTGCGGCTTGCAAAGCGGCCCCCCTGAGCATGTACAGAGTGCCCACCTCTCTTCCGCGGCCCGATCCCATTGCAAGCGGGGACGGCTTGCAAAGAGGAAAGCGGTGCCCCCGAGCATGTACAGAACGCCCTCCCCCCATCCCTTCCGAAGAACGATCCGTTTCCCCTTGGGGCTTGCATATTGGTGCCCCTGAGCATGTAAAGAGCGCCCCCCCCCACCTTTCTGGGCAGCGATCCCCTTCCTATTAGGGCTTGCAAGTGTGTCTGTGTGTGTGTGGAGCTTGCAAAGAGGGAAGCGGTGCCCCTGAGCATGTGCAGAGCGCCTCCCCCTTTCCGTAGAACCATCCCCTTTTTCCCTTGGGGGCTTGCAAGGCTTGTGCCCCTGAGCGTGTGCAGAGCGCTCCTTCCTTCCACCCCCCCACCCCCCGCAGAGTCGCTTCAACCGGATTCTTGGGACGGGGCCCAGCGGCTATTTTTAAACCTTGTTTGTCTCTCGACTCAGATTCCTCCGGGGGGGGGGAGAGCGCCCACCTTGCAGTCTCCTTTTGCCCTTGCTACCTTTTTGCAGGTCCTTCGCAGAATTGGGGGGGGGGGTCCCCACCCCCACCATTTGGATTTGAAAAGTTAAAATAAAAGTTTTGAGGACTGGAGGACAACACAAACTTGCCTGTTTAAAGTTCTGTTAATTGTGCTATGGTTGATTGCATCTGAGTTTCCCCCCCCCCACCCAAGGTTTGGCCAGTTTAAGATGGGTGGACTTACTTCAGCTCCCAGAATTCTCCAGCCCACATTGCTGGCTAGAGAATTCTGGGAGCTGAAGTCCACCCGTCTTCAAGAGACCAAGCTTGAAAGATACTGCTTTCTTTACACAAGATGATCAACTGTCACTTATACAGACCTTGGCTTAGCACAAGGGTCTTCAGACTTGACCCTTTGATGACTTGTGGACTTCAACTCCCAGAATCCCTCAGCCAGGCAGGCCTTCCCCCCCACCCCCTTTTATCCCCTAGAGCAGGGGTAGGCAACCTCGGCTCTTTTATGACTTGTGGACTTCAACTCCCAGAATTCCTCAGCCAGGCAGGCCTTCCCCCCACCCCCTTTTATCCCCTAGAGCAGAGAGATTGTAGAGAAAGGGATTTCAAGAGAGTCTGCAAGTCACAATGGTATACATAAGCAAAAGGAAAGTATTAGTGCCAGGGAATTCTGGGAGTTGAAGTTCAGAAGTCATCAAAGGGCCAGGTTTGAAGACCAGTCTTAGTATCTTAACTTATGGGTAGTCCTCAACTTAACAATGGCTCGTTTACCGACCAATTTTACATCACTGAAAAAGGGGCTTACAAACATTCCTCACACTTACGACCATTGTCGTAGTCGTGATCTGAATTCAGAACCTTGGCAACTGACTCATATTTATGACAGTCGCAGCGTCCTGGGGGTGTGTCACATGATTCCCCTTTTGCCACCTTCTGACCAGCAGTCAACCGGGGAAGCTGGATTCACTTAACGACCAAGATACTAACATAACGGTTGCGGGGATTCGCTTTCACAACTGTGGCCAGAAAGGTCGTAAAACAGGGCAAAACTCACTTAACGACCGTCTTGCTTAGCAATGGAAATTTTGGGCTCAATTGTGGCCATAAAAGGTTGTTGAAACCTTTTTAAAATAATGCATTCATAAGATTGGCCCATTCAGATGAACTCACAACTTTATCCCCACACATATTTTACCCATCTCTCTGTCTCTCTCTCACACACACACACACAGGCAACTTTTTAGAAAACACACAGCTGCACGCCGACTTTGGTTTTCGGAAGCTTTTTTTATTATTTGAAGGCTTTTTGTACACAAAAGAGCAAAAAAATAAATATGTCATTACAAAAGAGTGATCTGCTAACAACCACACAAACCCTGCCACACCCGTGCACAGACACCCCCCTCCCGAGAGATATAGGAGGGCTAAATAGTTGGGGTCCGAGGCCAAGGATGCTCGGTCCCAACATGAGGCTTCCTAGACCCATCAGGACTGTTGACGCCCTGAGCAGGGGATGATGGAGCTTGTAGTCCCCCACGTCTGGTGGGCCAGAGTGGTGGCCGGCCTAATAAAGGATGCCTGCTGTTTCTCAAACTGGGCCGCTTGAAGATGGGTGGACTTCCAACTCCCAGAATTCCCTTGCACTAATCCATTCCTTTTGGTTATGTATGCTCATTGTGACTTGCATGCTCTCCTGTAATCCCTCTCTCTGCAATCTCTCCGCTCTAGGGGATAAAAGAGAGAGGGGGGTGGTGGAAAGCATGCCTGGCTAGGGAATTCTGGGAGTTGGAAGTCTACCCATCTTCCAGCAGACAAGGTTGAGAAATGCTGGGTTAGAGCAGGGGTCCCCAAACTTGGCCACTTTAAGCCGTAAAGGTTTGGAGACCCTTGCTCTAACCCAATTATTTTTCAACCTTGTCTGCTGGAAGACGGGTGGACTTCAACTCCCAGAATGCCCCCAGCCAGTATAACGGTCTTCTGTTGAATTGTCCGGTCATCTAGCCCACATTTAACTGGCTTATTCATTTTGGCTTGTCCCGGGTTATTCCCCCCCCCGCTGTGCCGAAGTCAAGATATGTTTATCGCATTCCCACTGTCTACTAAGAAACTTATTTATCTATTAAGGTTACAAAAAAAACGCAATAAAAAAAGGCATTCTAGCTACATCTGCTCTATTCACGGTGAACGCTGGGAAACCCTCGCTGGCTGGGGAATTCTGGGAGTTGAAGTCCCACCCAGCTCCGAGCTGGAGAGAAACACCGATCTAAAACATCATCCTGGTGAGCTCGGGGCAAAATAGCACCATTGTAGACAAAGAGTCCGTACCCTGTTTTGGGGGGCGGGGAGAGAAAGGAACGAGGCAGAAAGATTTGGGTGGGGGGGGGGGGAGGAGGGCCAGGTACAAAATCAGCCCCATTTCCTGCCCTTTGCGTCGCCCCCAATTCTATCCTACCAAGCCGTTAAGACGAGACCGGGAGAGTTTGGTCCATTCTGTGGAGCGATGGACCCCAAAACCACACGGCTTTGAAGAAGGAAGTGGGGTCGGAAGGTGGTCCAGAGGCCTCTGTGGGGCTCAGAACCCCAATATCCGCTTCCCCACCGGCATGGCGACAATTTGGGGAGAAAGCCATCTGAAACTTTGCGGCTTTTTTTTTTTTGGCAACAAGGGGGGATGGGTGGGAATTACACCAGTACGCAAGCCAGCCTCCGTAAGACGGGGTGCGGCTTAACGCCCTCCCAATTGTCTACCTCCCCTTTCCTTAATTGTGACTTCTGGGGTTCTTCTCCCAGTTGATCCCAGGGACAGATTGTTGAGGCTGGAGAGCGACTTGGGGTGGGGTGGGGACTGCAAGCTGTAGCCCCCACCCCAATGGGGAAATTTGTCTCCTTTCCAAGGACTCGTGGATCCCCCAAAATGGAGCCCTAGGTGGAAGCCTGATGGGATTTTATTCCGTCTAAGGTCGAGTCCCAGAGTTCACACAGAAGGAACCCCCCACACCCCAGTCCTGGCCCTGGGTGCAAGTGCCTCCACCACAATTCCCAGCCCCCCCCCAGGGGTAAAACTAAACGAGTCCGCAGGGTGGCGAGGCGAGAAACGGGGCAGGAGGTCCGTGGCAAGGCAACCTAGAAAAAAAACCCCAGGCATTTGGGGTGCAAAGCCCCCCCCCCGCCCCACCAAGATACAAAGAGGGGGTTCCAAAGGAAGTTAGGAAAGAAATAAAGCCCCCCCACACACACACACAGAGCTTGGGAGGACAGGCCGGGCTGTAGCGTTAAAAATATAACTGGGGTCAGGGTGCCCTATACAGGTTTAAAAGGAAAGAGGGGCGAGGTCCCCCCAAAAACGTGAACGAAAAACGAACAGAATCTATTAAAAAAAACATTTTTCTTAATAAAAAAATAAAATAAAAAAAATAAAAACACAAGAACAAAAAGACCCCTTCATTGGTACCGGCTCGGTGACCCTCTAAAGAACATGGCTCTTCCAACTTAGCTGCTTTGAAGACTCGTGGACTTCAACTCCCAGAATCCCTCAGCCAGCCCTCTGGGCTGGCTGAGGCATTCTGGGAGTTGAAGTCCACGAGTCTTCAAAGCAGCCAAGTTGGAAGACCCCTCCCTTGCTCTAGAAGAAGGCCTGGAAACTACCCTCAAGACGAGGCTGTGCCCGCCGCGGCGAGAAGCGGGCAGCGTCTGCCGGGCGAGGTTCAAGACTGGGAGCGTACCGTCGCTTCGGCCGTTTGGACTGTTCCGACCGCGCCCTGCAGAGGAGCAGGAAGACCCCTTTGCAAAGCACGGGAAGGAAAGGAAAAAAAGAGGAAGGACTGACAGCCCCCTCCCCCCCCCCACTCCCGGGGTCCCAAATCTTGGGAAGAGATACCCGGATGACAGACGGATGTGCATTTCTCGCACCGAGGTGAATTTGGTTTTGTTTTTTTTGGTGTAAGGCCGCTCGGAGGAGGAGGAGTCGCTGAGCCTCCCTAGCTCAGCATAGCAAGGCACCAACGTCAGAGGAAGACCTGAGGCACGGGTGAGCGACCCCCCCGCCCCCCCCCCGCGTGGAAGTCTGGGCAGAAAAAGAGAGAGCCATACCCCAGAGCGAGGGGTCGGCTGGGACCGGGGAGAGGTTAGGCCCATCCTTCGGGGCGAGGGACACCCCAAAAGAAGAGGCTGGACCGCTCGGGATGGCTGGTTTCCACGCTGGTGGTGGTGGGAAATGGGGGGAGCGGAGCCCGCGGGGGCCCCCCCATCACATCACGTCCACGAAGAACTCGCTGGGGTTCCCCATGGCCATGTGGAAGGACTGCCGGCTGGCGGTCAGCTCGGGGGGCACAGAGCCCAGGTCCCGCACCGGAGGGGCTCCCGGAGGCTGTACAGCAGCCGCGGAGGCGGGCGGGGGAGGCGGCGGCACCATCATCACCACCATCGGCTTGTAGCCCAAGGGCACCCCCCCGGGAGCCGCGTAGGCGCCGTGCAGGGAGGGGTGGGAGCGCAGGCTGACACCCCCCAGGCTGTGCTGGCTGCGCTGCGAGGAGGCCTCCCCGCCCAGCATCGCCGCCGCCGCCGCCGGAACCCCACGCTGGCTGCCGCTGCGGATGGAGTATTCCGACTCACTCCCGCTGCCGGATTTCGAATCCGCCCCCGGCTTCTCCTCCTTGGGTCTCCCGGCCCCCCGGCCGCCGCTGCCGCCACCCCCGTCGCTGCGGTTCGAGCCGCTGCTGCGGCTGCCTGCAAGACAGGAAAGCACAAAAGGAAAGGGGGGGGGGGGAGAAGGGAGGGGAAAGGACAGCCAACTTTATCGATTGATTTGTTCATTCAGTTTCTACAGGGAGTCCTCGATGTACGACCACGACCGAGCCCAAAATTCGGTTGCTAAGCGAGGCATTGGTTAAGCGACCTTTTCCCCCCGCGTTACAACTTTTTTTTTTTTTTGCCAGGGTTGTTAAGCGAATCGCTGCAGTTGTAAAGTCAGGAATACGGTTGTTCAGCGAGTCTGGCTCCCCCCCTTGATTTTGCTCGTCAGACGACACACACACCCCCAGGATGCTACGACCGCCGTAAATACGAGCCAGTGGCTGAGCGTCCAAATTTTGAAAATCTCCCCCAGCGAACAGCGAGGGGGGCTTTAATGATCACAGATCCACATAACAACCTTGGTGGTTTGTTTAGCGACTGCTGAGGGAAAAAGAGTCCAAAAATTGGGACGGTCACGTGCTGTCTTGCTTTGCAACTGTCCGGTCGTAGGTAGAGGACTACCCGTGCCTCCCCCCCCCCCGAGGCTCACCAAGAGGAAAAAGGCAAATGTAAAAACAACTCAAATTCTTATTTAGCGGCAATAATAAAAACCACTAGCTTAAATATGAGACGGTAGATATTAAGAGAAAAAAGAGAGGAAGTATTAAATGTTGAAATAATAGAAATTTTGGTGGCTAAATTTCAGGCATTTGGAAATTACCAGAAAATAAGAATATTATGTTGCATTGTTAATCGGTTGATGTAAGATGGCGAGAATTCAAACAGATAAGACCGTGTATCCTGAACATTAGATCTTGCGATGAATTGTGATCAAAGGAATTGGGGTTATTTAAAACTTGGGAATTATAAATATTAAACGTTAAATGTAAACATTAGCGGGAAACTAAACATTGGGAAAAACTAACCAGGACGTTGATTTGTCGAAAAAGATTGGTTGTTAAAACAACCAGGGCTATGTATAAACTAAAAATGACCGGTAACTGTAAGAAAGTTATTTTTATTTCATCGACGGAATAAGAATTGTATTAATTTAAATGTGAGACAGTAAATACCAAGAGGAAATATTGAATGTTAATAGTTTGAGATCTGTACTAAAGACATTTCTGCCTTGTTGAATTACGGACCAAGTCCGCCACCACATTCGCTTGTCAAATATTTAAATGTCAGACTGGAAAAATCAGTAAAATTTTTCTTTTAAAAAATAAAATAAAAACAGCCCAATTTTTAAAAAGTACGCAAGAATTGGCACTGAGGTAGTGAGACTTTCCCAGCAGCCCCCCCACCCCCACCCCAATCTGCCAAGGACCCAGGCCTGAGCTGAGCCCCCCCTCCCAACCCCCCTTGTCTACCTGACCCCCGAGCCCATTATCCCCAGCTGACTGACTTCCCTCCCCCCCCCCCGACTGCCCCACCTACCTTCACTCTGCTGGCTGCCTGCACTTCCCACCCCATAGCTGTACGAGGACAGCTCGTGATAGGGCGGAGGCTGGGAGCTGTATGGGTGGGGGGCCGGATACTGGTATGGGAAGGTCGGCATCAGCGGCCAAGGAGTGGCCCCCGGCAGAGGCGCTAGTGTGTCCTGGTCGGAGGCCCCGCTGGATCCGTCGTTGTCATTGAGCGAGAGGTTGGCCATATCTGAAGAACAAAGGAGACAATGGGGGAGCACACACACACCTCACGCCGGCTGTCAATCGGAGGGGTTTTCTCCTCATTCAAGTCCTGACCCCCCCCCCGCGGTTTCAGCTAAGTCCTCGCTGAGCGACCACCAAGCAGTGAGTAAGCGGTCGCTAAGCGAAACCGTAACTACGGTGCTGACGGCCTAACTTCGACTTTCCTTTTGCTTTTACAGAGGCCGTAAAAGCAAGGATTGGTCCCGACGTCACCTCTTTATCCCCACGACGGCGGCGGATGGCCGCTAAACGAGGCAGTTGCCCAACGAGGGTTATCTGAACGCTGTTCGAGCAAAGGCCCATAAAAGGAACGGCAGGCAAAACAAAGAGGGCGGGAAAATTCAAGAGGGGTTGAGAAGACGTGGGAACGATCAAGGTCCAATTATGCAGGACAAACCCGGCTTCTGAACCATTAAAATTTAGTCGTTAAAACACAAGGTGGTCCTCGACTTACAAAAGTTCGTGTAGTGACTGTCCAAAGTTACAGCGGCACTAAAAAGACACGTTAACTTAGGACCACTTTTCACACGACCGCTGCAGCACCCCCAGGTTCACATGAACGAAATTCAGTTGCTTGGCAATTGATTCACATTTATGACGGTCGCCCAGAGATCCCCTTTTGCGACCTTCTGACAAGCAAACTCAGTGGCGATTCCCTCAACAACCGTGCTCCTGACTTAACCCTCACGATTCACCTAACAACTGTGGCAGGAAAAGTCACAAAAAGGAGCAACGTTCACTTAACAAATGTCTCGCTTAGCAATAAAAATGTTGGGGGGGGTCAATTGCGGCCGTAGGTCGAGGACTACCTGTATTAGAAAAAACTAAATCCAGCCTTTTTCTAATGCAAAGCTTCCTTTTTTTTTTTTTTTAGAAATCCGCCTCCTCTCAGACAGGCAGAGAACTCAAAATAAACCAAGACCACCTTAAGTTGGGCTCTGATCTTAGGCAAAGCCAGGTGCCTCGGTGGTCGCCATTTCGCAACCATGCTAATTACCCAAAAAAGGTCAAATATCACCGATTCAAACAATCCCAGCGTCCGTTTATCTCTTTGTCTGTTCCTTTATTCCTTTATCTCTCTTTCTGTTTGCTGGCCGATCACAAACAGAAGGTTTTTACAAAGTTCCTGGATTTGAGAAAGGGCTCACCCGAGAGCAGAAAACTGAGCAACAGGCCAGCCCTCCCAGAAACGTTTAATATTGGAAAACTGGAAATATTTATCATTAATTAAGAGACGGTGGATTCACAACCAGAAAATCAATGAGCAGGGACTGATTTGTATGGATGTCGAGGGGTCCCACCGAACTAAAATCTCCTCCAGTGGTACGCAAAAAATAACACTGTAAAAGCAGGGGTGTCTAACCTTGGCAATTCAACAATCTAATTGAGTTATTTAAAATAATTTTTTTTAAAAAAAACATTTTGCCGTTCACGTTTCATTTTGTCTCTCCTTTCTCATGCTTTCTTCCGTGATTCTATCCCACCATTTCTTTGATATTAGCGTCACTCTTGTCCCCGCAGAGACTTGGCTGCGGCGAGTTGTTGTAGACCGGCCGCTGTGGGACTCGGAAGCCCTGCCCGTTACGGATCAGCTCCCAACAGCCCGCCGCTACTTACAGTTCTCGCAGCTGCTGAGGTCGCCAAAGATATAGTAGCACTGCTCGGAGAAGGTGATCTTGTTCACGGTGTGGCGGATGAACCCGGCCTTCAGGAGGTTGCTAGCGTACTTGCGGGCTTCGCGGCGGTCCTGGAAGCCTTCCACGTGATGATATAGCCAGTCCACCACGTCCGAACCTGGCGGGATAATGGTTTGTTTAGTGAATATTTGAAGCTACAACATCACTGGAAAAGTGGCCCATAACGAGTTTTCACACTTATGACCGTTATGCTTGGAAACCCGGAAACTCTGACCATTGGACTGAGTGACAACGTCACCTGGACGTTCAAAGAGCTTGGACTGTATTCTGGCTTCTCTTCTGAAACGGCTTGGGCAAGCTTCATTCACACAAGACTCGTTAGGTTAACGGTGTATGTGTCATTCCTTGTTATCTCCGTGGCCTTGAGTAAAGAGCCTTGGTGGAGCAGTGGGCTAACGCCTCCTTAAGTAACACCAGCTGCCTGCAATTATTGCAGGTTCGCGTCCCACCAGGCTCAAGGTTGACTCAGCCTTCCATCCTTCCGAGGTAGGTAAAATGAGGATCCAGATTGTTGGGGGCAATTAAGCTGACTTTGTAATAATGCCGCTTGGGGTGTGTGTGAAAGCCCTAATAAGCAGGCATATACATAGAATGAAGGCTACTGCTAAGCTTGTAAGCCGCCCTGAGTCTTCGGAGAAGGGCGGGATATAAATGGGATTAAAATAAAAAAAAATAAAAAAAAATAAATTCCTCTCCTAAAGCTGACTGCGTTGCCTCGGTGCTGTGCCCTGGGTCATCACTCTGCTGCTGGCTGCTCCGTTGGGAGATCGGCTCCCCACCCGCCAGCCCGCATCCCGCTTCCTCCCGATACCTAGAAAAGCATCCGGGATGGTAATCTTCAACCACATGCGGTCGCGGACCTCCAGGCCAGACTCCGGGGAGGCCATGGCCTTAGTGACCGAAGCCATGTCCGTGTGGATGGAGAGGTTGAAGTCATCAAAGCCTAACAAGGAAGATTTGGGGGAAGGTACGGAATCGGTAACCGTTCCCCCCCCCAGGAGTCATTCTTTCACACGCCCATTTTCCAACGGAAGTCCTCCTCCCTCCCTCCAGGGCGTACAATCCCACTCCTCCCCTTCCAGAGGCGGCCAGGGGGAGGGGGGGGCACGCGCCAGACTCACGTTCGGTCTCCGTGACAGAGGTCCCCGAGGTGATGGTGCTCATCGAACTGCTGCTCGGGTAGGGGACAAAGGCCCCTGTCAGAGCGGCCGAGTGGGACACCCAAGCTGCCGGGTCAATGGGCTGGATGGGCTCGTCTGGTGAGGACCAGGAGGAGACGCTGTGAGCACGCCGCAAGGCCCCCGTTGCCCAGTCCCACACACCCACCCTCCCTGGCCTGGCTCTGCGGATTCCCACCCATTTCTTAGCTATGGGGGGCAAAGCCTGATAGATCGACTGCCGGGGAACCCCCCCCCTCCACCCATACCCCGTTTTGCGCCCAGGGCCAACACAGAGGACTTACTTCTGGGCAGAGTGAAATACCCTTGTGGGGAGGGGTCCCAGCACTTGGCCACCGTCAGCACAATTGGGCTGGAAAGGAAAGGGGGGGGGAGATCATTTTCAGAACCGCGGGAAGCCCCCCTCCCCGCGTGCAAGGGAGGGCCGGAGCGGTTGGCCAGAACTCACCCCGGCTTGTGCACGATCTCCCTCAGGACCCTCACGGCGTCGTCGTTGCTCATGTTCTCGAAGTTGATGTCGTTCACCTGGGATAAAAAAGAGAGAGAAGGGGGGGGTGTGGCTTTTAGCCAGCTGGAGCCTTGCTCGCCTTCCTCCGACAGGTGGGAGACGCTCTCAGATTCACCCCTGCAGGAGCTGAGAGGCTCCGAGAAAGGAGGGGGAAGACATCTGTTTGGTCCTCGCTGCTCCCTGAACTTGGTGGGTTCACTAGGGAACAGGGAGGAGGAGGAGGAGGAGGAGAGAAGGAAGGGAGAGAGAAAAAGAAGAAGAAAGGAAGGAGAAGAAGAGGAAGAGAAAGAGAAAGAAAAAAGAAGAAAAAAGGAAGGAGAAGAGGAAGAGGAAGAGAAAGAAGAAGAGGAAGAGAAAGAAAAGAAGAAAAAGAAAAAGAAGAAAAAAGGAAAAGAGGAGGAAGAGGAAAAAGAGAAAAAGAAAAAAGGAGAAAAGGAGGAAAGAAGAAGAAGGAAAAAGAAGAAAGGAAGGAGAAGGAGAAGAAGAGGAAGAAAAAGTAGAAAAAAGGAAGAGGAAGAAGAAGAGAAAAGGAGGAAAGAAAAAGAAGAAGGAAAAAGAAGAGGAAGAGAAAGAGAAAGAAAAGAAAAAAGAAAGAAGAAAAAAGGAGAAGGAGAAAAGGAGAAGAAAAAGAAGAAGAAGAAAAAAAAGAGGTGGTGGTGATGGTGGAGGAGGACTGTGGGGTCCTGGGTGCCCTAAGAGCTGGGCGGTTTCCTTGCAGGCGTTTCATTACCCAGCTAGGGAACATCATCAGAGCTAAAAGGCAGTGGTGTCTGCGAGGAGGAGGAGGAGCAGCAGCACAACGAAGGCTTTGGGGTGCTTGTCGCTCTCTGAGCTGGCTCTTTTTCTTCCAGGCGTTTCGTTACCAAAGCGAGTAACGTCATCGGCGCATTACAGCGGCCTGGGTGGCAAAACGCCTGCCAAACACCCCACCCAACTCGGGGAGCACCGAGGATCCCAGGACAGTTCAACCCTCGGCGAGCCAGACATTCTATCGGTTTTGCCTCGCACCGCGCGAAGGAGAAGCGCGCACGTCTCTCTCACCTGAAGCAACATGTCTCCGGGTTCAATCCGGCCATCGGCTGCCACGGCCCCCCCTTTCATGATGGAGCCGATGTAGATCCCCCCGTCTCCTCGCTCGTTGCTCTGGCCCACGATGGAGATGCCCAGGAAGTTGTATTTTTCTAGCAAAAGGAGAATCGGAAACAAAATAAGGACAGACAAGAGGGCGGCCGGAGGGATCCCAGGCCGTCTCTGAGCTTGGTCCTGGCGGGCGTTTCATTACACAAAAGAGGTAATATCACACACACCCACACCCGTGAAGATGAGGATGGTGCCTAGTTTGGGTAAGGAAAGGTCTGCATGGAGACAACAAAGCTCAGAGACCACCGAGGACCCCGCATTTCAACCCAGAGTTGCAAATATTCGCCTTTATTGACAACGGCGCTTTAAATTTCTTCAGTGTTGTAAGCTGCCTAGAACAGGGGTCCCCAAACTACGGGCTGCGGCCCGGGAGCGAGCTCTTGGCCAGTGGGCCAAGGAAATGACTGGATGGTGCACGCGCAAACGGGGAATGCACACCCAGGCGTGCACGCACAAACGGGGACGCTAGCACAGGGCGAGCATCTGGAGCCCGTTTGTGCGAAGTGGGACTCCAGCACGGGGCGAGCATCCGTGGCCTGTTTGTACATGCATGCAAACAGGGAAGCTAGCACAGGGCGAGCATCCGTGGCCCGTTTGTGTGAACTGGGAGTCCAGCACGGGGCAAGCATCCGTGGCCTGTTTGTACATGCATGCAAACGGGGAAGCTAGCACGGGGCGAGCGTCTGTGGCCCATTTGCGCGTGGACGCTAGCACAGGGCCAGTGTCCGTGGCCCAATTGTGCAAACTGGGATGCTAGCACGGGGCGAGCGTCCGTGGCCCATTTGCGCATGCATGCGAACAAGAAAGCTAGCACGGGGTGTCCGTGGCCCATTTGCGTGTGGACGCTAGCACAGGGCGAGTGTCCGTGGCCCATTTGTGCAAACTGGGACGCTAGCATGGGGCAAGCATCCGTGTGTGCATGTGAACGGGGATGCTAGCATGGGGCGAGCGTCCGTGCCCATTTGCGCATGAACAGGCTGCTACCCGCTGCGGGAGATGCGTGGCCATTCATGCATGCCGCATGTGCGAATGGGGCTGCTAGTGCCGCCTTCCTGTTGACTTTGCTTGTCAGGAGGTTGCAAAACGGGGATCGCGTGACACACCCGTACACACCCCTGGTGACACTGCAACGGACATAAACCCGAGTCAGTTGTGAAGCATCTGAATATAAATCATGTGTACCACGGGGAGGCTGCAAATGGTCCCAGGTGTGAAAAATGGTCGTGAAGTCACTTTTTTCAGTGTTCTTGTGACTTCGGTCGGTCGCTAAATGAGTTGTAAGTCGAGTACCGTTCTGTGTAAGTGAGGCAGTTATACAGAATTGCTTGATAAATGATAACGGCTAGGCTCAAAAGTTCAGCTACATGAGGCCTCAGCGGGGCCATATTTGAAGCAGGCTCAGGCTGGCCAGCCCCGTAACTCCGAGGACGGCCGTTAAGAGAGACAGACCGCCTTCCGAAGGATCTCTCCCATTTCCCCCCCCAAAAAAAATCAGGGGTCAGAGCGGATAAAGAGCAGTTAATCCTCTTCCCAAAAGGGGAAGATTTTTTTTTCTTTTTAAATTATCCCGATGGGTTTTCAGAGGAAGTAACAAGAGGCAAACGAGACGCCTAAAATCTCGCCATTAAAAACGGGTTGCCTCCCTGCTCCCCACTCCGCAAAGTGCAGTGGGAGGCAGAGACTGAGGCCACGGAGAGACCCCACCAAACTTAAAGAGGACGGTCCTTTCGTTCTTAAGGGGGGAGGGTGGGAAGTTTGCAGCGTCACGCGTGGACTTGGCTTTCATCTGCCGCCTTTTCGGCCCGCGCGGGGTCTTTACCCATGTTCAGGGTGACGGTGATGATGTTGAGGGACATGGTGGAGTCGGTGACGCTGCTGAAGGACGTCGTCTGGAAGACAGGAGGAGAGAGAGGGGGGGGAGATGCAGGACGAGACCACCTACGTTTCCACCCCCACCCCCAGCTTCCGTCCTGCCCGGCGCAGAGACTCTCCTAATTTAGACCCAGCCAATGGCTCACCCTTGCCCCGCCCTCCCTGGGCTTACCCGTTCGAGACGTGGCGGGCGCTGCTTCCTCCTGCGACGGTGGCGCTTCAGAAGTCGGGAGGCGCTGCTCTGCTCCGTAGAACTGCTGAATCTGACGAGGAAACAGGCGACCAGGTTATAGGAGCGGAGGCATCCTGCGAGCCGAGAGGCACGATGGGAAGCACCTTTGGGAAAGGGACGCCACCCGGCCAGGATTGCCAAAACCCAGAGGTACCCCTCCCACTTACAGCCCGATGGAGCCCCAATTTTCTGTTGCTAAGCGACACATTTGCGAATCAAATTTTGCCCTGTGTGACGACTTTTTTTTTTTTTGGCACTGTTAAGTATATAGAATATCGAACAGAGCTGGAAGGGACCTTGGAGGTCTTCTAGTCCAGCCCCCTACTCAAGCAGGAGAACTTATACCATTTGAGACAGGTGGCTGTCCGGTCGCTTCTTAAAAACCTCCAGTGAAGGAGTGCCCACGATTTCTGGTGGCAAGCAGTTCCGCTGGTTGATTGTCCTCACTGTCAGGAAGTTTCTCCTTAATTCCAGGTTGCTTCTCTCTTTGGTCAGTTTCCAACCGTTGTTTCTCGTCCTGCCCTCTGGTGCTTTGGAGAACGTGACCCCCTCCTCTTTTTTCGGGCAGCCCCTCCAATACTGGAACGCTGCTATCGTGTCTCCCCTATTTCTTCTTTTCTCTATAGCCAGACCCAAGTCCCACAGCCGTTCTTCGTTATGTTTTAGTCTCCAGGCCTTGGATCCTCTTAGTTGCTCTTCTCTGCACTTTTTCCAAACTCTCAATGTCTTTTTTTTATTGTGATATGGTAACCAAAACTGGCTGCAGGATTCCAGGTGTGGCCTCACTAGGGTTTTACAAAGCAATACTAGTACTTCGCACGATCTTGATTAGCAACGCGGTAAGTGAATCTGGCTTCCTGCGTGGACTTTGCTTGTCAGAAGGTCGCCAAAGGGGATCAGGAGACCCCTCTGGGACGCTACGACCGTCGTAAATAGGAGTCAGTTCCCAAGGTTCTGAATTCGGATCAACTGAGGCTGCGACGGGGGTTAGGTGTGTAAGTCGAAAGACGCTTTTGTCGGTGCCATTTGTTAAGTTCAACGTCTCCCTGAACGGGTTCTAAATTAAGGATCCCCCTGTAAGGAAAAGCTGTAAAATACAAGTGCTACGAGGACCCAAATAGTTCAGATCTACCTAAAAGACGGGGAGGGAGGGAGTAGGATGAGCAGCGGGGAGTTGGGATCTGTTAACAATCTATCAACCTGTCAAGAATGACCAAGGGAGACAGGATAGCCACCTTCCAGTATTTGGGGGGCTGCCACAAAGAAGGGGGGGTTTCCATTTATTCTCCAAAGGACCAGAGGGGAGGACGAGAAGCAATGGTTGGAAACTGACCAAAGAGAGAAGCAGCCTGGAATTCATTAGAAACTTCCTAACAGTGGGGACAATTAACCAGTGGGACTGCTTGCCACCAGATGTTGTGGGCGCTCCATCCCTGGAGGTTTTTAAGAAGAGGCCGGACAGCCACCTGTCTCAAATGGTGTAAGTTCTCCTGCTTGAGCAAGCGGGTTAGACTAGACCACCTCCGAGGTCCCTTCCAACTCTTGTTATTGTCACATCCAAGGTGTTCAAGGAATCCTGGGAGTTGAAGTCCCCCCCCCCCATCTTAAGAGCTGCTGAGGTCGAGAAACACACCCCTGTACAGACCTTTCCCTGCGTTTCTCTTGCCGCCTTTGCGCTAGCTTTTGATTTTGGGGACGCTCCTGCTCGAGCAGAGGGTTGGACTAGAAGACCTAAAAGGTCCCTCTCAGGTCTGACGCGTTCTCTGTTCTGACCAACCCCATCGTGAAGCCTCTCTATCACAGCCCCGATCCAATGGGACTCGAGGAAGGCCCATGACCTCAGATGGGGAGGGAGATGTTCCAAAGGGGGGGGCAGCAATGGCAGAGAAGGCCCTTTCCCTTCCTGCCCCCCCCCACCCCCCCAGCCAGAACACCCTGCCCGATGGGCCCTCTGGTGCCGGCACGGGTGGGCCGGGCCAATCCCAGCGGGATGAGTTGTCGGAAGGCAACCCAGCTCAGCGCAATGGGGAGCCGAGGCAGATTAAACCCCAATTCCGGGTACCTCCAACCCCGGAGCGAGGAGGGATGGCAGCCCTTCCCCAGGTCAGGAATCGGGGAGGGCTGCCTGCCCAGCTTTGCTGCCAGCCTTGCCCTCGCTCACCGGCTCATGGCGTCGTCGTCCTCCGAGTCGCACAGGCTGGTGGTCTCCAGCTCGCTGGTGAGCAGAGTGGAGGAGCTGTCGTAGCCCGCCAGGTGGCGCTCCACCCGGGATTGCCCGTTGATCCGGTGCCCGCCTGAGTCAGAAAGGGGGGGGGCAGTGGCGTTATAGAGCGATCCGCCCGCCAGATTCGGCCTCCCGCCATCCCTCCCGGAAACCGGGAAAGGCTTTCCCAAGGGTTACCTCCGTGCTCCGTGCTCTCCCTGCGACGGGGCCGGTCCCTCCTCAGCGACACGACGGACTCGGTCTCCGTTTCGTGGTCCGAGTTCTCACAGCTGCCCGAGAGGTTCGGGCTGCGAAGAGAGTCAGTTGGGTAGAGTGGGGAAGGTGCAAAAACTGAGAGACGGTGAGTTCTAGTCCCGCCTTAGGTACGAAAGCAAGCTGGTGATTTTGGGCCCATCACCAGGAGACGGTGAGTTCTAGTCCCACCTCAGCCATGAAAAGCCGGCTGAGAGACTTTGGGCCCATCACCAGGAGATGGTGAGTTCTAGTACCGTCTTAGGCATGAAAGCCGGCTGGGTGACTTTGAGCCCATCACCAGGAGACGGTGAGTTCTAGTCCCACCTCAGCCATGAAAAGCCGGCTGAGGGACTTTGGGCCCATCACCAGGAGATGGTGAGTTCTAGTACCATCTTAGGCATGAAAGCCGGCTGGGTGACTTTGAGCCCATCACCAGGAGACGGTGAGTTCTAGTCCCACCTCAGCCATGAAAAGCCGGCTGAGAGACTTTGGGCCCATCGCCAGGAGATGGTGAGTTCTAGTACCGTCTTAGGCATGAAAGCCGGCTGGGTGACTTTGAGCCCATCACCAGGAGACGGTGAGTTCTAGTCCCACCTCAGCCATGAAAAGCCGGCTGGGTGACTTCGGGCCCATCACCAGGAGACGGTGAGTTCTAGTCCCACCTCAGCCATGAAAAGCCGTCTGGGTGACTTTGGGCCCATCACCAGGAGACGGTGAGTTCTAGTCCCGCCTCAGGCACAAAAGCTGGCTGGGTGACTTTGGGCCCATCACCAGGAGACGGTGAGTTCTAGTCCCGCCTTAGGCAGGAAAGCCGGCTGGGTGACTTCGGGCCCATCACCAGGAGACGGTGAGTTCTAGTCCCACCTCAGCCATGAAAAGCCGTCTGGGTGACTTTGGGCCCATCACCAGGAGACGGTGAGTTCTAGTCCCACCTCAGCCATGAAAAGCCGTCTGGGTGACTTTGGGCCCATCACCAGGAGACGGTGAGTTCTAGTCCCGCCTTAGGCAGGAAAGCAATCACTCACAGAGGGTTGTTTTAGGAGAGAAAACAGAAGGAAGAGAGCGCGTTATATACGATTGGCAGCTTGAGTTACTTATGAAGCCAAACAGGCAGGATAAAAATCTAATCAATAAAAACCAAAGCTGCTTCCGAAAAAAAAGTTAGCCCCGGCTTTCCTTCCATTAACCTAAGAGACCCCCAACTCCCCCCAAAAAAACATCTCTGAACTTCATCCCAGTCCCAGGCTGGATAGTCACCCTTTGGATTCCCACCATGTAGAGTTCCTGCCCCCCTTTCCCCCCCACCCAGGACCGTTCCTACTCACTGGAAAGAAGGAGGGCGGGAATCCCCGATGCCGCTGGTCCTCTCTACGGGCAACGGAGGCAAAGGAGGTGGCGGCGGGGGAGAAGGCTCCGGCCGGACTTCCACAGGAGCAGGCGGCTCGGGTGGGGGGACCTCTGAAGACACCAGCTGGGTGGGGACAAAGGAAGGAGGGGGGGCTTAAAGCTTCCATCCTGCCCTTTCCTAAAACTGGGTGTGTGTGCGCCTTCCCCTGCCTCCAAGCAGAGTGGGGGCCCTGCTGGATGGGGCTTGGGGGGGAGGTCTCTGACCCCTCCCCATTAGATTCAGCTCCGCTCCTTTTGTCTACATCGAACAAATATTACAGTTCTTCATATTTTCAGCACGTATCCAAAGCTGAACATAAACATATTTTTTTTAGCATTTACGCACGTAACGGTAAAGAACGTTAACGGAAGGAGAGAGAGAGAGAGCGGGAAATAGATTTAGCAACCCACGCGTTGATTAATCGTGGAAATTAATTAATGCTGATGGTTTCAAATCTACCAACCCAGGCAACGTGCCATTCGCAAAGCGCTAAAGATTGTTATTGTAAAAAAATAATATATTGTTGTTAGCTGCGAAGTCGTGTCCGACCCATCGCAACCCTATGGACAACGTTCCTCCAGGCCTTCCTGTCCTCTACACGTGTGTGCGCGCATGTGTGTGTGTGTATCTATATCTATCTATCTATCAAAAGGTAAAGGTTCCCCCGCACATGCGTGCTAGTCGTTTCCGACTCTAGGGGCCGGTGCTCATCTCCGTTTCAAAGCCGAAGAGCCAGCGCTTGTCTGAGGACGTCTCCGTGGTCATGTGACCGGCATGACTAGACGCCAAAGGCGCACGGAACGCTGTTCCCTTCCAACCGGAGCGGTCCCTATTTTTCTACTTGCATTTTTACGTGCTTCCGAACTGCTAGGTTGGCAGAAGCTGGGACGAGTAACAGGCGCTCACTCTGCTATGCGGCACTCGGGATTCGACCCGCCAAACTGCCGACCTTCTGATCGACGAGCTCAGCGTCCTAACCCACTGAGCCGCCACGTCCCTATATATATATGTGTGTATGCGTGTGTGTATATACACACACACACACACAAACACACAAACATAAAATATATAATATATAAATAAAAATAGTGTCAGCTCTTCTTGGCTTGGAAGAGACAAGACCGCTGGTCCCCACCCCCCACCCTGCCGGAAGCCTTTCCGGAGGCTCTGCTTCAGAGTCCCCGAGCCCATCATCCCCGGCAGGAGGGCATGGGCTGCGTACCCAGGAGACGACTCTTCCGTTGAAGCAAGGCAGCAGGGCACCATCCTCCGTGATCTCCTCCTTCACCACCCTGCAAAGGGAGGTGGGCTCAGCGGGGGGAGGCCGGGTGGGGAGCCCCTTCCTCGGCCCCAGGAGCAATGGTGTGTGTGTGTGTGTGTGTGTGTGTGTGTGTGTGGAGCCCCTCCCTCCCTCCCTCCCTCTCCAGAGAAGCAAAGGATGCTGGGAGCCATGGGGTTCTTCTCCCAATTTTGTCCTTGGGGAGGGGAGGGTCCCTGGGCCACCACATCTTCTCAGGAGCGCCCCCCCACCTGCAAAGAGGCAGAAAGCAGGGTCTCCTCCTCCTCCTCCTCCCAAGACCCTCGAGGTCCAGAAGACGGCCCAAGGCTTGCTCTCCTGGCGGGGAGGGGTCCACGGGCGCCCACCACCTCTCTAGGGAAATGGGGGCTCTTGGGCCTCATGGTCCCCCCAGCGCTCTCCTTGGGGGGGGGAAGGATGCAGGCGCTGCCCGTCTTCTCAGGGGACCCCCACGAAGCCCCCCCCTCGCAAGAGAGGCAGAAAGCAGGGCCTCCTCCTCCCCCTCCTCCCACCAGGAGGGGCCCTCGAGGTCCAGAAGACGGGCCCAGGGGGGGGGCTCTCGACCCCCAATGCTCGGGGGGGGGAAAGGGTGCCCGGCCCCCAGGGCTGCTCCGGGCCGCCTAAAACCCCCCACCCCCCAGGGCTTCCTCCCGCCACGGGGGCCCCTCGAGGCCCAGAAGACGGGCCCAGAGGAGGGGGGTCTCTTGCCCCCCCCACCCGCCCCCCAGGCGGGCCCCCCCGAGGTCCAGGGCTGGGGCCGGGGAGAGCGGGCCCCACCCGAAGTCCTGGTCCATGCTCTTGAAGAAGTACTTGGCGCCGGGCCGGGCCAGCGCCGCCTTGACGTGGCCCAGGGTGAGGCGCTCGGCCGGCACCGGGATCTTCACCAGGTAGGGCGTCTCCTCCTCGTCCAGGTGGTAGATCACCTTCGTCTCGCCCGCCGCGGGGGGGCCGCCCGCCGTCGCCATGGAGACCAGGGAGGGGGGCGGGACGCCGGGCCGGGGGGGGGGAGGGGCGGCGGAGGAAGAACGGCGGCGACGGCGGCAGCAGCAGCCCGCCTCGCTCCCGGCCTCCCGTGCGTCAGCGCGTCATCACGCACGGCCCCGCCCCCGGACGTGCGCCCGTCGCCTCGCGCGCGACTCCGCCCCCGCCCCCCCCCGAGCGGAGAGCCGCCGCCCTCCCCTCGGGGCGCATGCGTCTTACGCACGACTCCGCCCCCTCCCGAACCACCGCGTTTTCCCTCCTTCTATCTAGCTCTTCGCTCCGCCCCCGAGAACTCCATCGCCCTTTCTAGTTCCCCCTCTAGCGCGCAGGCGCGACGTCGACTCCGCCCCTTGGAGAGCGTGGTTTCGCCCTCGCTCCCTCCAGCGCGCAGGCCTTCTACGTAGCAGAGCTCCCTCTCGGCGCGCACGCGTCAACTACGCCGCCCCGCCTTGGAGAGGCGTCCCTTCGCCGTCCCTCCTACCCTCCCTCCGGCGCGCATGCGCC
The DNA here is from genome assembly GCF_964194415.1 of Vipera berus. Taxonomy (NCBI): domain Eukaryota; kingdom Metazoa; phylum Chordata; class Lepidosauria; order Squamata; family Viperidae; genus Vipera; species Vipera berus. The sequence goes on along the minus strand of NC_138210.1, from coordinate 75,237,668 downwards.
AGAGGTCGCACTCCGCCCCGGGGAGTCGTCCTAACAGCCTGTCTCTCGGTGCGCATGCGTCAATTAAACACCACTCCGCCCGGGAGAGGCATCCTTTTGACTCCCTCTGGAGCGCATGCGCGTCAGACGCGCGACTCGCCCTGCGTCATCGGGGGGGGGACCGTCGCCAGGAGGGCGGGGCAAGCGGCCGGAAGTCAGGCCTGGCTCGGCGTCACGCGGGCGGAAGTGCGCGCGGGGCGGGAGAGAGAGCGAGAGAGCATCCCTCGCCGTGGCAGTCTACCTGCCTCCCCTTCCCCCCCCCCACCGAAAAATAATATCAATGAAGAGCCGAGGCCTCTGTAGAAACTGCCAAAGGGTCTACGTCTCTTTATTTACACAGTCGAAAACGCTGCCATGTACACGTCTGCCAATATTAAAACAAAATTGGGGGAGGGAGGGGCCTGGCCCAGCCTCTTCCCCCCCCTCTACCCGGCCTCAGAAAAGCCGGAGGGGTCAACATAGGGTGGTGAGGGGGAACCAAAAGAAATCCCCCCTCCTCTCCTGCTCTCCATTGGTTTAAGCTTTCCCTCCCTTTTTAAGACGGTGGGCTTCAACTCCCAGAATTCCCCAGCCAGGCACACCGGCTGGGGAATTCTGGGAGTTAAAGTCCACCCGTCATCAAAGGGCCAGGTTTGAAGACCCCCCCCTGGCTTAAACTAAGGGGGCTCTTCCAACTTTCCCTCTTAAAAGGGAGGGAAAGTTTGAAGACCCCCCCCCCTTAGTTTAAGTGCCTCAATACAAATGGGGACCAAGGCAAACCGCTCCCCTCTTCGAAGCACAACCGAAGAAATCGGGGTCCGGGCGTCACCCTCTCCGCCTCTCGGACCCCGGGAGGAAATGAAACAAGATTCGGACGAGTCCAAACTCAGGAGCACAAACTGTGTTCAAAACATTCCCAACCGGGAAACCGACCGACTGATCCAGCCGGGGAAAGAAAAGAGGAAAAGAAGGGAAAACAAAAAAAAACCACAACCCTTTTTGTCTTCTATTTACAGAGGAGAAGTTGGCGTAGGACAAGGAGGGAAGGAAAAGGGTCCAAAAGAAACCAAGAGGCTTCGCCCCAAATGTGGACGCCGGGCCTTCCCGATCGAGCCCACAAGCAGATGGGGAGTGGGGGGGAGGCTAAGGCCAGGAGGGCCCGCTGAAACCTAGCCGGGGTCTGCCGATTTTAATAAGCGCCGGAGTTGTTGCCGGCGCTGCCGCCGACCCAGCGCCTCGTCTTCGGGGCCCGACACTCAAAGGGGACCCCGATCCAGAGCAGGCCCCCCCCTCTCTCTCTCTCTCTGCTTCGTCCGGTCTGTTTTTTCCCTCTGTGGGACGACAGCCCCGCTGAGAGCCACGGCCCCCTCCTGTGCTAGGGCTCCCCACCTCCCCGGGACGCCAGCGGGGCCGTTGCGCCGAGTGCCGTGGGGGGCTGAGGGCCCAGCAGCGCCTGCTTCCGCGAGCTTTCTTTGCATTTCTGGCAGAAGAAAATGTCGGGCACGTTCGTCTTCTTGATCTTCGCGCAGGAGAGGTGGATCCAGGTGCCGCACTGATTGCATTCGATCATGGGCCGCCCGGCGAAGGGCTTCTGGCAGTAGCACGTGATGAGGTCCCACGAATCGTCGCCTGGAAGAGCAGACGCAAAACGGCGCCTTGAGCAAACAGCAGGGACACATCTGAGAAAATTCACTTTCTGGCATCGAGCCACCCTTTGTTCGAAATGATACGTTCGCTGCGTGAGCGAGGGGTTGGACTAGACCACCTCCGGGCTCCCCCGACAGGAATAAAAACCTGATATAAAAAAAAAAAGTAACGGGGAATAACTCCCCCGCCCCCTCCACGCTTGGCTAGTCGTCCTCAACTTAACAAGACTTTATGCAGTGTCCGCTCAAAGTTACAGTGACACCGGGGAAAAGAAATGGCTCCAGATTTTCACACTTACAACATCCCTGTGGCCACGTGATCAAAATTCGGACGCTTAGCAACTGACTCACATTTACGACGGTCGCAGCGTCCCGGGGTCACGTGATCCCCTCTTGCAACCTTCTGACGAGCAAAGATGAGCATAGATATCACTTAACAGCCAGGTCACTAATTTAACAACTACAGCCTTCCCTCCTCCTTCCGAGGTCGGTAAAAGGAGGACCCAGCTTGTCGGGGAGTCAAATAACGCTGAGTCAAGTGAACCGCTTAGAGGGGGCTGCAAAGCGGTATATAAGTCTAAGTCAGAGGTAGGCAACCTTGGCTCTTTTATGACTCATGGACTTCAACTCCCAGAATTCCTGAGCCAGCATAGCTGACTCAGGAATTCTGGGACTTGAACTCCATGAGTCATAAAAGAGCCAAGGTTGCCTAACCCTGGTCTAAGTGTTATGGTTGTAGTGATTTCCTTAACCACCGTGGCAGGAACGTTTGCAAAATCGGGCAAAATTCAGTTAACTGTCTTGCTTAGTAACAGATATGTGGGTGGTCATAGACCGAGGACTACCTGCACGCCTGAAAATTCATCCGCGGGAGATAAAATTGTCTCGCTTTTGGCTCTTAAAATTTTAAGAGTCAAAGAAAGAAAACGTATACCGAAGGTGCAAAAGAGGCAGCGGCGGACGATGGGCCAGTGTTCCAGCCGTGTTGAACCCCGTGTTCCTTTCTGAGGGCTCAAAAAAAAAGTACACAACTTAACCCACCGACGCAATTCTGAGTATTGGGAAAGCCTCTAGGGTTGTGAGATACACAGGTGCTAAAGTATTGACGGCCCCTTGTCGATTCGAAATCTCCCACCAGTCTGACAATAGGTGCAGGGAAAGTTGCTGTAAAGAGTTGTTGGATGCTCTGAAGTACATAAATTTACCAAAACAGCTAAATAAAAAGCTGTTGGGATCTTAGAAGGGGTAAGTAAGGTAGAGGTGGGGAAATACGGCCCCTTTACGACCGGGTGGACTTACAACTCCCAGAATCCCTGGGACTAGAACTCACCGTCTCCCGGTGACTGGCTCAAAGTCACATTAGCTGGCTTTTGTGCCTCAGGAGGGACTAGAACTCACCGTCTCCCGGTGATGGGCCCAAATTCACCCATCCTGCTTACATTGCCGAGACGGGACTAGAACTCCCGGCCCCTCAAGATTCCAACCAGGTACCCAAGCCTCTGAACTCAAAAATGATCGAATGGCGAGCGTCAGAGGCGTCAGGACACGGGCACCGGATATGCAGCCCCCTGCCCAAGTCCCGATAGGCTCCCCCTGACCCTCCTGGGAGGCGGGGGGGGAGGGGGGGTGTCTCGTCTCACCTGATTCCACCATGATGTCCTCGTCCATGACCCTGATCTCTCCGTCACTGGAGCTGCCTTCCTCCCCATCCTGGCTGGTCTCCGTGCTGATGCCCTCCTTCCCTTCCGTGTCCTCCAGCTTAATGGGAAACGGGGTGGCCAGCCGCTCCGGCGGCGCCTGGACCGAGACCCGTGCCGCGGCCGCCCCCTCCTCCCTGCCTGGCCGCAGAGGGGCCGCCCCGTCCCCCACCTCCTCCTCCTCCTCCTCCTCCTCCTCTTCCGAGTCCGTCTCGCTGACGGAGGTTTTGTGCTGCTTCTCGCCCCGCTCGGCCCGTTTCAACTTCCGCTTCCTGCTCTTTTTGATCCGGGAGCGCTTCTCGCCCACCGCGTCGCTCCGGCTGCGCTTGGCGGCCCCGCCGGTTTCCAAGGCGGCCTTCCGGCTCCGCTTGTCCTTCTTCTTGTCGGCGGGGGCTTTGGGGCCGGCCAGTGGGGGCGGCTGCTTCCCCACCGGATCCAGGTCGAAAAGCGAGTCCTTGAGCTTCATTTTCTCCAGCAAGGAGCTGTCGGATTTCAGCCGGCGGAAAGCCGATTTCTTTTTCGAGGACTTGGCCTTCTTGACAAAGGTCTCGATGGTGTGCAGGTCCGACTGCGTGGACTCCCAGCCGTCGCTGTCCACCACGCTCTCCGGGCGGAGCGGGGAGTTGGACCCGGAAGCCGTCCAGTCGTTCTCCTGCCAGGAAGAGTGGGCAGATTAGCCCTAAACGCCCCGGATGAACCGACATCCAGATTCCGGGAAAGAAAATACCTGACCTGACGCAAACATTAGCAGGTTTCAATGCCACCCGCCATTACGGAGTGTCCTTCGTTTACAAAAAGCTCATTTAGTGACAATTTGAAGTTACTACACACTGGGGGGGGAAGGGACTTATGACCGTTTTGCACACTGCGGCATCAAGCCTCAAACATTTGGCGACCGACTCCCATTTATGACCGGTTGGGGGAGTCACCGGATTCCCTTTTCCGACTTTCCCCCGCTGGGGAAACCAGATCCGCTTTACAGCCAAGCTGTTTACTTAACGATTCCTGTGATTCCGTTAATAACCAGCTCGTAAAATGGAGCAAAACTCTCACATGTCAGCAGGTCAGAAATGTTGGGCTTAATTTTAGCAGTAAAGCTGACGACGGCCAGGAGAAAAAGCAGATTTTTCTCCAGCTAACGAATGTGGCGCTTCATGGGATGAGCAGCCTAGATTTGAATACTTCAAACTTGGGTCTTCAAACATGGCCCTTTGATAACTTGTGGACTTCAGCTCCCAGAATCCCTCAGCCAGTGTGAGGGAACTATGACCCTTTGATGACTTGTGGACTTCAACTCCCAGAATTCCAGCTGAGAGTGTGGAAATCCACATGCTGGCTAGGGAATTCTGGGAGTTGAAGTCTACATGTCTTAAAGCAACCAAGGGTAAGACAGTCTGCCTTAGGACTTCTGTAGCTGTTCACAGAAAACCTAGTCCAGGGGGGTCTTCAAACATGGCCCTTTGATGACTTGTGGACTTCAACTCCCAGAATTCCTCAGCCAGCCTGAGGGAACTGTGACCCTTTCATGACTTGTGGACTTCAACTCCCAGAATTCCTCAGCCAGCCTGAGGGAACTGTGACCCTTTCGTGACTTGTGGACTTCAACTCCCAGAATTCCTCAGCCAGCCTGAGGGAACTGTGACCCTTTCATGACTTGTGGACTTCAACTCCCAGAATTCCTCAGCCAGCCTGAGGGAACTGTGACCCTTTCATGACTTGTGGACTTCAACTCCCAGAATTCCTCAGCCAGCCTGAGGGAACTGTGACCCTTTCATGACTTGGGGACTTCAACTCCCAGAATTCCTCAGCCAGCCTGAGGGAACTGTGACCCTTTCATGACTCGTGGACTTCAACTCCCAGAATTCCTCAGCCAGGCACGCTGGCTGAGGAATTCTGGGAGTTGAAGTCCACAAGTCATCAAAGGGCCAAGTTTGAAGACCCCTGGCATACAGGGACCCCTGGATTCCATTCTCGGGGAGCCCACATCTTTCAAAACGCAACCTGTTAGCTTACGCGTGACTTCTTGAATTCCTCCTACCTTACAGACATGATTACATACTTCCATCATGCGCACGCCATAACATCATAGGCTCCTTTCATCCATGTGCTCCATGCCGCACACTTTGTAAATCATTAAAGCCCCAATCACCATCTTGGAGGTCTTGATCTCTAAATTTGTTCTCTGAAGCCCCTGAACGCACATTTTGTGCCCACCCCCCCACCCCACAGTACACCCTGCCCTATGGCTGTCCCTGTCTGGCCTTCGTGGATTGCTTTTAGTTTGAGGGAGACCTCCCCCCCCACCCCACAAGTGTATGTTATATGAGCGTGTAGTTTGGTTCGGCCCTCCCCTCCTCCACAATAGCGGCCGTTTCTCCTGTGGCTCCTTCCGCCGCCATGTCCATGAGCAACCCCAGATTTTGCTGGCTTTCCCTTTAGCTTCTCTTGCCCCCCACAACTGGTCTCACCCTGCACCCCAACAGCTGGAAAACTGCGACAGGCGCAAGGGAGAACTGACGGACGCAGAAGCGGTGAGCTTTGCAAATATGACCTTAACTAATCAATCAATCAGACTAGAGATGGAAGGGGACCTTGGGAGGCTATCTAGTCCAACCCCCTCCCCACCCACCCATTTGAGCAGTGGGTTCTGTACCATTTCAGACAAAGGTCTTAAAAAACCTCCAGGGATGGAGCCCCCACAACTTCTGGCGACAAGCTGTACCACTCATTAATTGCGTCCCGTATTTCGTTGGTGCTCATTTTAGCATCGCTTTCTAAAATCCACATATGGTTTCCTATGAACAATTACGGGGGGGGGGGGGGAGGCTCCTTTTTTTGGAGTTGGGTTGGCGGGGTGCCCTGCGGCCCAAGAACAAATCACTCCCGTTCATACCACGTGTTTTTACCCAGGTCAAAACAAACACTGCCATAACACACATTAAACTGGGATAAGGGGGTTTGTGGGGGCTAGGAAACATTTGCCTCGCGTAACCAGGATACACAGTTGGTGGGAACGGGCAAGTCTCTGATCTCCCTTTTAGCCTAACGAACAAGAGGCACCCAAAACAGCTGCCCAGCCCCGTTGGGAGTTACAATAAACCAGGGCTCTCCAAAGATGGCTACTTTTAAGACCTATGGACTTCAACTCCCAGAATCCCCCAGTCACTGGAAGGCCACCTGTCTTAAAATTGGCCAAGTTTGGAGACACACACACACACACACACCCTGGAATAAAGCAACGTCAATTTTGATAACATCTGGATTTCAGTGCTTTCAAAACCAGTAAACCACGGCCTAAACAACTTCCCACCTTGCCAGGATTTATGGGAAGCTCCATTTTGCCAGCTCCCGTGAGCTTTTAACTCCTCCGCGTATAACTGGGATTAAAACAACCAGCAGAAGCAAGCAAGGAGTTGCAAGCCGGGCTTGCTCGCCATCTGCTCCTTGGAGACGCAGGGGGTTAAGCCACCTTCCGGGAAACAGCCCAGTTTAGCAACATCCAAGGTTGCGGGAGGAGGGGGGGAAGGACTCCGGAGCGCCACTAATCCGAATCCAGGGTCAGCTCAACAGCCAGGAAAGCCAGCTGGAGCGCACAAGGCCGGCTCCAGGGGGGGAGGGCAGAACTACACTTCCCAACATGCACCGCGCCAAGCCCTTGCCGCACGACAAGCCGAGACACGTCCCGGCCCGCCTTGGCAAAAAAAAAAAAAAAAAGGAGCCGCCTACACTTCCCAGCATGCACCGCCCGGCGATGTCGGGCCGAAATGGCCTCCGAGGCATCTGGGAGTTGCAGTTTCTGCCGGAGCTTTCAAAAGCTCCAGGCTGGGGGGTGGAATAAAGGCAGCCGGGGAAGGCGAGAAGGGGAAGCGGGACGGGCAGCGGGGCTTCCAATGCAACAAGGGGCGCGCGGGGAGGGGGGAGCTCGGGACGCCCCCCCCAGAAGCGCCCCCACCCCCCACCCTACCTGTCCTCCCTCACCCCCTCCCCCTAGAAAGCGGCCATACAAGAGGGTCTTCCTATTGTTAAGCCGCCCGGGAAGCACGCTGGCTTGGTGGGCAAAAGCGATTTAGGGGAAGGGGCGACCTCCGAGACCCCTCCCCCCACTCACCTCTTTGGAGGAGGGGATGTAGCCGGCGTAAGTCAGGACGAAGCTGCAGAATTTGTTGAAGTCCTCGATGGTGCGTTGCCGCTTCTCCGGAGGCTGGTAAGATTTATTTGTTTTTCCGGGGAGGGGGGGGGGGAAGAGCGGACGTTAAATGGAGCCTGGCAGGCAGGAGGAGGTGCTTCCTCCCCCCCCCCGCCCCCTTCCAGGGAGTCTCGGCGGGAGGGAAGACCCCTTTTGCTCCTTTCCAGCACCCCCCTCCCACATGGGGTTGTAAAGGCAGGGAGGGGGGGGTCTGAGCACCCCTGAGAGCCCCCTCCCCCGTTTGCTCCTTCCATGCCCCCCACATGGGGTTCTAAAGGCAGGGAGGGGGGGTCTGAACACCCCTGAGAGCCCCCTCCCCCGTTTGCTCCTTCCATGCCCCCCACATGGGGTTCTAAAGGCAGGGAGGGGGGGTCTGAACACCCCTGAGAGCCCCCTCCCCCGTTTGCTCCTTCCATGCCCCCCACATGGGGTTCTAAAGGCAGGGAGGGGGGGTCTGAACACCCCTGAGAGCCCCCTCCCCGTTTGCTCCTTCCATGCCCCCCACATGGGGTTGTTAAAGGCAGGGAGGGGGGGTCTGAGCACCCCTGAGAGCCCCCTCCCCGTCTGCTCCTTCCATGCCCCCCACATGGGGTTCTAAAGGCAGGGAGGGGGGGGGGTCTGAGCACCCCTGAGAGCCCCCTCCCCGTCTGCTCCTTCCATGCCCCCCACATGGGGTTGTAAAGACTGGGAGGGGGGGGGTCTGAGCACCCCTGAGAGCCCCCTCCCCGTCTGCTCCTTCCATGCCCCCCACATGGGGTTCTAAAGGCTGGGAGGGGGGGGTCTGAGCACCCCTGAGAGCCCCCTCCCCGTCTGCTCCTTCCATGCCCCCCACATGGGGTTCTAAAGGCTGGGAGGGGGGGGTCTGAGCACCCCTGAGAGCCCCCTCCCCGTCTGCTCCTTTCCAGCCCCCCACCCCCCATGTAAGTTCTCAAGGCTGGGAGTGGGGGGGGGGGAGAGCTGGCTGGCGCTTCCCATCCGGAGCACATGCGGCAATGTTGCAACCAGCCCCGGGTTTGAACGGCGGCGGGGGGGGGAGGGAGGAGAAAGCCCCCTCCCCAGCACGCCGAGAGCGGAAGAGCCCCGCCGCGCCCCCCCCCACGACCTCCTCCCTCCCCCGCGGAAGGGAGCCCCCCTTGAAACTTTTGCCCGCCTCTCTTCCCTTCCCTTCCCTCCCTCCCTCCCCCCCCCGCCCCGGTTGCTCTCCTTACCTGCGTCTCGGCTTTGAGGCTGGGAGGGGGATCTGGAGGGGGGAGACAGAAGAAGGAGAGGGGGGGTTGTTTAGTGCGGGGGGGGTCGAGGAAAGGCCTCCGGGGAGCCCCCCACCCCCACCCCGCCCCAGGCAGAGAGGGGAGGAGGGAGGGAGGGAAGGAGCCGCACAAAGCGGGAGGCGACGCGGCCGCGGAAAGAAGAGACCCCCCCCCACCAATTACCGGGGAAGCCATCCGGCAGCCCCCCCACCCACTCCCAGCATTGCCCCCCCTTCCCTAGCCCCGTGCCCTTTCCCCACCCCCCCGTGGGGAGTGCAGCCTCCCCCCTCCCTACTCCTCTCTGCGGCGGGGGAGGCCTCGCAGGAGACCCTCCCCCGGTTGAAAGAGGAGTGGGGGCTGCCCGGGCCCCCCACCCCGCCCTCCAGGAGACCCCCCCCCACTCCGGGTGGGAAGCGGGTCTCCGGCCCCCAACTTTCCCCCCCACCCACCCCCGACTTCCTCCTCGGCCGGCCCGACTAGCCCCCCCCCCCCGCGCCTCGCGGTGCCCCATGCCGGAGGGGGGGCGCGCTCCGAGCCCCCTCCCCCAGACCTCCCTCCACCCCCCCCTCCTTCCCTCCCCCCCCCAGTCTGGCTGGCCTCTCCCTACCTTCGGGGCTCGGCTCCGCCATGGCCGGCCCCTGCCCAGCCGGCCGCCCTGCCTGCCCGCCCCGGGACTCGCAAAGCCGCCGCCGCCGCTCTCGCCGCCTCGCCCGGTGCCGCCGCCGCCCTCCTCCTCCTCCTCCTCCTCCTCGCCGCTCCCCCTCCCTCCCGCAAGCTCGGAGAGGCCGCCCCTCCCCTCGCTCATGCCCCGCCGCGGAGCATCTCGGGAGGTGGAGTCTCGCCAGCCGCAACGGTGTCCCGCCGGCAGGGCGGCCCGGCACTACGGCTCCCGGCGGGCCGCGCGCGCCGCGCCTGCGCGCTTCCCTCCCCTCTCTCTCTCTCGACCTGGCCGCCCGGCTGGAGGGAGCGAGGCATGCCGGGTAGTGTAGTCTTCGGCTTTCGTCCGGGAAGGAATGGAGGCGGCGAGGGAGGGTCTTGGGGGTTGAAGTTCCCCTCGCCCGTCCGCGGGGCCGGGCGGGAGAGCGGAGCCAAGCGACGGGCGGGCTTTCTTGATGCGCCCGTGAACCTTCTGTACAAGTTGGCCCCGCTGGGGGTGGCAGAGATGCCTTTCGGGACACGCGTCTCGTGTGAATGCAGCTAGAGCCGTCCGCTTTTGCAGCAGTTTCTCCAATACCTGCAGGGCTCACCTCCTTATGGGCAAACTACCGCGTTCGGCCTTGGTCTTTGCCAAGATGGCTTGTTGTGGGGAGAACCTGAACAGCTGGGGAGGGGGGGCAGAAGGGGAAGAGACCCACCTATTCTGTCCAGCCTACACGGATATCGAAAACGGGGACCAAGCTTGCTAAGTAGGTTTCATTGAGCTGGCAACTCCCAGAGTTCCCCATTCAAGCATGCCTGGGTGGTGGTTTTTTTCTCTCCTACCCCCTAAAGCGGGAGAGATTGCAGAGGAAAGGATGAGAAGAGAGTAAGCAGGAAGAGTTGAAAGTCCACAAGTCTTAAAAAAAGTGGCCATGCTGGGCGGCCCCTGACCCACAGCAATGCAAGTCCGGAGGGTCCCTTAGCTGCCAATCAAACCAGCATTGCTTTGGGGGGCTTTCCTTCCGCACGAAAAGCCACCCCCCCCCCCACAACTTCCCTTCGAAGCTGGCTGGCTTTCTTTGCTAAATCTTAGCAGAAGAGAGCACAACACTTATCCGAGGTAGCTTGGGAGGAAACCTGGTTGTGTCAACTCACACGTTTTATTAAATGCTGCCGCTCTCAAAAAGGTGTGACCCTGATTTCTGGAAGGATCCGGTGGCTTGGTTATTCCTTGGCCAGGATCGGATTTGACCCACCACCACATTCCCTCTAGGGCTGGGACAGAATATGGGGCTGGGGGGGGCAGGGGAGGGGAGGAAAATCCCGAGAGTCACAATGGTTCTTCCCCCTGCCTTGGCCAGTTAATTTGACTCCGCTGGCCCAGATTTTTTTTGCAATGTCCCAGATGTGTGTATTAAAACCCCCGACAATAAAAAAAAGTGTCTAGAGTCCATGATGTTCTTCTTATATACTTTTTTTTAATTAGCATTCGTTCCCGCCCGCCCCCCCCAAAAAACCTCTGGTTACAGAAATCTACCAGGCGACGCACATCCCTGATGAAAGCAAACTTGGGGGGTGCCGTGGCAAGGGAAATTGGAAAAAATGAAAAGGGTGGGTGGTGGGCGAGGTGGGGGGGGTTGTTGCTTTGGAGGGAGAAATTGGAGATCTCCTCCCTTTTCAACAGAAAAGAAAAAAGGGAAGACAGCACGGAAGGTGGGGGGGGAAGGTATTTAATTTTAGCCACAACCACCTCAAAAAGAAAACCCAGAGCAATGCCAAAGGAGGGAGGGGTGAGTTAAAAAGAGGAAGAGAATTAAAAGATTCACAGCCAGAAATTAAAGGGGGTGGGGTGGGGTGAGAAAGAGAACCCTCCATTTTCCTGGAGCAAAAAACAAAAAAAAACAAAAATGAAACTTTTTTTTTTTTAAACATAAAGTCAACAACAAGTAACAACAGAAAGTGCAGGTCCCTTGGGGCAGGTGCCCCTTGGCAGCAGCCGGTGGGTGGGCTCAGGGGGTCTTACATGGTGCCGTAAACGCTCTCATCGCTGTAGGCAATATAAAGGAAAAAGTCTTCCTCGTGATGTTCCTGGGGGGGGGGAAAGGGGAGGGGGGAAAGAGATGCTGTTAGATCAAAGCACTTTGGGGGAGGGGGAGGCGAATCCCAGATAAACCCACCCAACCAGTTGACTATAAATTGATTGTAAAATTTACATTCTGCCTTTTCTTTAGCAAGGCAAAGACGCCCCAAACAACCGTCCGTATGACTAAGCCAGGCTGAGGGATGGTCTGAAGTCCTTCACACACACACACACACACAACACAAACACACCTGCCTCCTTAATCTCAGTCTCAAAGTCTACAACTCCCCTTAACCCTTCTCCTGGCCCAGCCTCAGGACTTTTTTATTTTCTTGGAAAATGGATTGGGAAACTCTAGGCTGCTAACAGGCGAAAGCCACCGAACAAAACAGTGAAATTATCACAAACAAGAGGAATCGTTTATTGCTTTTTGTTGTTATTTTTTTTTTTAACTTCCTACCTGCACGGTTTATTATTGTTGTTGTTTCCGAAAGTACACTGAGCTTTTCTCTACCGGAAATAAAATTCCTTGTGTGTGTCGAACCACACTTGGCCAAATGAATAAAAAGTATAAAGCGCAGTTTTTAACCAGCAACACGGAAAGCTCGACGGGAATTTGAGCCAATTTGAGACGCCTGGCCTCATCCGAAGGTTTTAATTTGCCCAGTATATATACATATATATTATATACATATACACACACACACACATACATACACACACAAACATACATGTTTGGCATTTGTACACCTTTTGCCAACTATTCCCGACCTACATTGTTTACTGTGGTTGACGGTAAACAATTTATCGTTTCGGAGAGGCTGGTATTTTTTTTTCCTCCTGATTTTTTTTTTCTTTTTTGGTCTCCCTTTTCTTAGGAGGAGGAAAGAAAGAGAGGGCGGGGTGGGGTGGGGAACACACCTGGTAGAGCTGCCCCATGGTGGCACTGGTGGGGGGGATGACGTTGTTGACGAAGAAGAAAAGGGCGTCCTCGGCCCGCAGGTGGATTCTTTTCCGGATGAGGAAGTAAAACTGGCCCACTGAGGAAAGGGCACCAAGAGGAGAGCCAGTCACCCGGGAAGGAAGCACTTATGTAAAGGAGGATGGGGGGGTGGGTGGGAACACCCTTAGAAGGGGAGGGGTGGGTAGCCCCAATTTTGGCTTCCGGGGGGGGCTTCTTCGACCCCCCCCGCCGTCAATGAGCCCTCCCCTCCCCTCCCCGCACACCTGTCCGGATCTCACCTGTGAGGTCGGAGGGCACCAGGTACTTCTTCTTGTCCAGGTCCCCTATTCGGGCCTTGGGGGCTTTTTCCACGATGACCTGCCGGAGAAAAGAGAGGCGGACGCTAAAGGAGGCATTCGGGGGGGGGAGAGAAGAAAAGAAGCAGCCCCGTCCGGGAAAGTCCGGACGCCGCCTTTAAAAAAAAGAAGAAAGAAAAAAGAGGAGCCTCGGGGGAGAGACTCACCGGGACCCTGTCCGGGTACTTCTTGCGGATCTTCTCCCCCTCGGAGCGGCGCTTCTCGAAGGGGTGCTCCTCCTTGTAGACGAACTTCATGGCGGCGGCGGCGGCGACGGGCGGAGGAGGCGACGCGGCGGACCGAGGAAAGGGCCGCTGCACCTAAGCAGCGCGCATGCGCGGGACCGACGTGGCGCAGCGATCCCAAGACGGGGAAAGTAGCGCCGGCGCGATGCGGTCGGGCTTAACAACGCCACAGCGGGCGCCGCCGGCCTTGCTCGCTCGCCAGGGAGCCGCCAGGGAGCTCGGCGGGGCGGCCGGGTCGGATTCCACCCAGGGAAAAGCCGGATTTCAGCACCCCCCCGCCCGCTAAACTAGGCCCCGCCCCCCTCGGACGCGTGACGTCAGCGGGGCCGCACGTCGCTTGCGTGGCCGCGCGACACCAAAACAAAGTAGTGCGGGGAGCCGTCGCGGCGGAAACGGGGGCTGAAAAAGTCGGCGTAGGGGGAGGGGGCTCGAAGGAAAAAAGAAAGAGGCGGGGATGTGAAAAGAGCGGCCCCCACCAGACAAAAGAGCTCCCCCTCGCTTTAAAGCCGGCATCGTTGTGTGTGGGGGGGGGAAGAAAGCGCGGAAGGACACAGCGGAAAGGAAGGGCGGTGCAGCGTCCCGTCATGTGACTGACGTCAACAGATAAGAATGGTCACGTGGGCCCCGCCCACGGCTCGCCCAACCAGGCGCGGGTCACGTGGGGCGGCCGCCCCCGGGCTGGATGCCAAGGCGGACTATAAAGCCCTTCCTTCCGCTGCTCGGTTGGGGATGGGCATTGTAGTCCGCAGCGGCAACGGGGATGGCACGGGGAGGGGGGCGGGGGAGGTCCAAGACACGGGCAGCCTCGGCCCCAACCCCACCGCCACCCGCGTGAACCACAATTTGGGTTTCAAACTTGGCCCCTTGATAACTTGTGGACTTCAGCTCCCAGAATTCCTCAGCCAGTGTGCCTGGCTGAGGAATTCTGGGAGCTGAAGTCCACTTGTCACCAAAGGGCCAAGTTTGAATACCTCTGGTTCACATCAAGGATCTGCTCGGTTGGGGATGGGCATTGTAGTCCGCAGCGGCATCGGGGATGGCACGGGGGGGGAGTGCAACACACGGGCAGCCTCGGCCCCAACCCCCCCCCCCCGTCACCCGCGTAAACCACAATTTGGGATTCAAACTTCGCCCTTTGATGACACGTGGACTTCAGCTCCCAGGGTGCCTGGCTGAGGAATTCTGGGAGCTGAAGTCCACGTGTCACCAAAGGGCCACGTTTGAATACCTCTGGTTCACATCAAGGATCTGCAGACAAGCCCCCCCATTCCTTCTTCTGGCCGTCCCCTTGGCCACCTGTTGACCTCGGGGATAGGAGGAATACAGGTAGTCCTCAGCTTATGACCACCAACATTCCCATTGCTAAGTGAGACATTGGTTAAAGGAGCTTTGCCCCGTTTTGCGACCGGTCTCGCCACCGTTGTGAAGGGAATCGTCAGTAGCACAGTCATTATGCTGCTAAGCTTGTAAGCCGCCCTGAGTCTTCGGAGAAGGGCGGGATATAAATGGAATTAAAATTAAAAAAATAAAAATAAAAGGGTCACAAAAGGTGATCACACAACACCCCACCCCGGGACATTGCGGCCATCACAAATACGAGTCAAGTTATCCAGCGCCTGAATTTTGATCGTGTGACCACGGGGATCTCGTCAGTGGGGAGAATGGCGCCAAGCCCCTTCCTTTCAGCGCCATCGTGACTTCGGACGCTCCCTAAACAAGCCCTTGTAAATCGAGGACCACCTGGACCAGATGGGAAAAGCCGCTGCTGTGCCCGCCGGACAGCCTGCCCTTCCCACGCTACGCCAACTCCCTTCCGGGCGAGAAGAACAAGCCACGAGTCGGTTTCGGTGTTTTGGGTTTTTTTTGTTTTTCTTTTTCTTTTTCTTTACCACCTCAGTTCAAGCCTATAATGTCTCCTCCTTCGCACCCTCTGCCCACCCCGGAAGTCCGAGAAATAAAAACCGAGCCGGGGGGGGGGGCGCCCTCCGCCAGGCCGATTCAAGCGGAAGGGCCCACCAGAAGGGGAAGGACGGGGGGGGCGGAAGGACCCTTGGAAAAAAAGCCGGACTCGGCAGTCATCGGAAAGGTCCTTCTTGGATGAAGCAGCCCCCCCACACACACACTTTATCCAAGGATTTTGCTGAGGGGGGGGGGGGGAAGAAACAAAACCACAGGAAAGAAAAGCCGGGGAAGGAGGCGAGGTGCTCTTCCCACTAGGAAACACAGCCTCCTCTCAAAAAAAAAAGTCTTGTGTCGCTGGTGCGGTTCGCCCCCTTTCTTGTGCAGCTCGGTGTCCCCCCACACACACGGCCACCGGTGCCACGCAGCGCGGCCTTCTCCCTGCCTCTCCCCGGCTGAGTCACTGCCAGTCCACGTGGAGCCGTCGTGGGGGAGAGGGCGGCCGTCGGCCAAAGGGCCAGGCCGAAATGGAGTCCACCCCGGGCAATGTCCCCGGCCGGCTGGCTGGCTGAGTCTGAAGGCATCTGTTAGCCGCGGCGCCTGGCGAGGGGGGCCAGAGGTTGTGGCCAAACCCTGAAGAAAGGAGGAGCCACCGTCACCACAGGCGGTGCTGATGGAGGTTGCGGCTGAGCACTGACCGGACGTCCGCTGTGAACCTGTGAGGGGGGGGAAGAGGAGAGAAAAGCGGGGTCACTTTGGTCATCGCCCCGTCACCATCTTTACGTCTTGGTCTGCAGCCCGCCTTTCGAATTTTACAAAAAATTCGAGGGGGTAGACAGATCCAACACCACCTCGCATTTGAACCCAGAACAATAACCCTGTGAGGTGGTCAAGGCTGAGAGAGAGAGAGAGGGGGGGGGAGAGAGAGAGGGAGAGGGACTGGCTCAATCACCCAGCCTCAGGTGGGACTAGAACTCACCGCCTCCTGGTGATTGGCCCAAGTCACCGACATGGCTTTTATGCCTAATGCGGGACTAGAACTCACCGCCTCCTGGTGATTGACCGAAAGTCACCCACATGGCTTTTATGCCTAAGGCGGGACTAGAACTCACCGCCTCCTGGTGATTGGCCCAAAGTCACCCACATGGCTTTTATGCCTAAGGCGGGACTAGAACTCACCGCCTCCTGGTGATTGGCCCAAAGTCACCCACATGGCTTTTATGCCTAAGGCGGGACTAGAACTCACCGCCTCCTGGTTTTCTAGCCAGGTGCCTTAACCAGCAGACCAAACCCATCTGCAAGCCAGGCCCAGGCCCCGCTTAGGAGGGGGGAGCGCCCAACCTCCCTTTCTGTACCAACAACCCCCCTTCGCCCGGTGCTTTACCTCAAGGCATCGAGCATGGGGAGGAGGTTGAGGAGAGCCGTATCACTGGGGTCGCTGAACCACGACTTGATGGGGATCGCGTTATCTGCCGGAGGGAAAAGCAAATGCGCCTTGTTCATCCAAGCCAGCAGGCCGTTGGAAGCAGGCAGCCCGAGGCCGGCCGGAACAGGAAGTCCACCGGGCCGGCCTTCTGGCCTCCTCCTGCCCCTCTCTGCAACCCCCCCTCCCTTCTAGCGATGATGTGGTTACCCAGAAGGGTCATGAAACGTCTGCAAGGAAACCACCCAGCTTTGAGAACACCCAGGACCCCACAGTCCTAATCCTCTTCCTCCTCCTCTTTTCTTCCTCCTCTCTGCAAACCCCACCCCTTCTAGCACTGATGATGTTCCCTTGTTGGGTCATGAAACGCCTGCAGGGAAACCACCTAGCTCAGAGAGCACCAAGGACCCCACAGTCCTTCCTTCCTTCCTTCCTTCCTTCCTTCCTTCCTTCCTTCCTTCCTTCCTTCCTTCCTTCCTTCCTCCTAGCACTGATGATGTTCCCTAGTTGGGTCATGGAATGTCTGCAAGGAAACCACCCAGCTCAGAGACCCCCAAGGACCCCAGAAAACCAACATGAAAAACATTAAAAACCACCCCAAGGTCTTGCCTGGATGGCTCCTGTAGGCTCCTGGGGAATTGTCCAAGATGACAATGCTGGACAGGTCATTATGGACCACCGAAAGGTCTTTGATGTAACTGCCCAGCTCCAAAGTGCAGTGCTGGGGGGAGAAAAAAAACCAGAGAGAGCGAGAGAGAGAGGAGAGAGAGAAAAGAAAAAGAGAGATAGCAAGAGAGAGGAGAGAAAAGAGAAAGAGCAAGAGAGAGAGAGAGAGAGGGAGAGGGAGAGGGAGATGGAGAGAGAGGGGGGGCAAGAGAGAGAGGGGAACACATCAGTTTTCTCCAAAGCCAACGTGGCACCTGCCAAGTGGGAAGGAGGGCAGCCCAGGAGCCTGGGCGCTGCCTTGGGCTCCAGGTAAGGCGAAGGTGTCCACTCACCTGCCTGTAGTATCTCCGCCTGAGTATGCTCCTGTTATTATCTAGCTTGTCTGCTACAGCCGAGCCATAGATTTCCATGCTGGCTGTGAAGACCACAAGCTCGTACCACTGGCTCACCTGTGGGTGGGGAGGTGGGAGGGAGGGGGGTAGAGGAGGAGGAGGAGGAGGAAGGCAAAAGGTGGGAGGGTTTTCTTACAAAGATTCATTCCCAGAGACTGCGTGAACTTCAACTCCCAGAATTCCCCAGCCAGAATAATCCCGATACAGTGTGTGCTCGGCTTATGGCCACAACTGAGCCCAGAATTTATGCTGCTAAGTGAGAAATTGGTGAAGTGAGTTTTGCCTCGTTTTATCGTGTTGTGAAGTGATTCGCTGCAG
Source organism: Vipera berus (assembly GCF_964194415.1). Lineage (NCBI taxonomy): Eukaryota > Metazoa > Chordata > Lepidosauria > Squamata > Viperidae > Vipera > Vipera berus. The sequence continues at coordinate 75,219,913 of NC_138210.1, read as the reverse complement.
TTGTTAATAACACGGTCGCTAAGCGAATCTGGGTTCCCTGTGGACTTTGCCCGTCGTAGGAGGGGAATCACAGGGGACCTTAGGGCAGGGGTCCTCAATCGTGGCCGTTTTAAGACTGGTGGACTTCAACTCCCAGAATTCCCCAGCCAGCCATGCCTGTTCTTTTTCTACCTATCCCTTAAAGCGGAGAGATTGGAGAGGAAGAGATTATGAGAGAGTAAGCAGGGCCACAGTGAGTATGCTGGCTGGGGAATTCTGGGAGTTGAAGTCCACCAGTCTTAAAGTGGCCAAGGTTGGAGACTCCTTGCTTTAGGGCACCACAGCTGTCATCAATACGAGTCAGTGGCCCAGCATCCAAATGTCAACCGCGTGACCACAGGGGAATGCCGCAACCGTCATTAAGGCTGAAAAACGGTCCTAAGTCGCTTTTTCCGGTACCGTTTTAACTTTGAACGGTTAATGTATGAAAAGCAGGAGCGAGGATCCTCCATGACCAAGAGCAGACTTCCCTGGAATGACTCCCTCCTGACCGCTTTGGCTGCTGGACCCCAAAAGGTTGGTCCCCCCACAGTTAGGAAACCCCCCCCCCAGAAGCCACCTGACACCCACCCTCCCACTTTGCCCACTCCCCCCCCCCCCGAGGCCACCCGGTGTGGATTTTTGGGAACAGGAGAGATGCCACAGCCAGCAGGGCCCCTTCCTCTGGCCTATCTAGCCTTCCGCCTCCATGGCCAGAGTCCTTCGGGGGAATCGCCCCGCGTGTGTGTGTTCGAGGCGATTCTTCGCACCAGTAGCCAAGACCCTCATCAGAAAAACACACACACACACACACACACACAAACGCTGCGGGCTTACCACTTCTAGAAAAAAGTCCACGTGCGGCCTCTTATGTACAAAAAAGCGGACCGGATGCTTATCTATGACGACCTGGCGGGAAAAGGGACGGGTCGTTAGACACAAAAAGAGCGACAAAAGTGCGCTGGCGAAAGCCAGGGAATCAGGCCACCGTCTCCCCATTTCCGAGAACCAAACTACTGAGTCTCCCAGGTCAGCTACAGAACCGTCTTTAACGACGTCCCAGCTAGCAGGCAGGGAAGGCGTAGCAATAAGCACGGAGACTTATATACCACTTCACCGTGCTTTACAGCCCTCTCTAAGTGGTTTACAGAGTCGGTCTCTTGCCCTTCCCCCCCCACAAAAAAACCCAAAACCCAATCTGGGTCCTCAGTTTACCGGCCTCGGAAAGATGGAAGGCTGAGTCGACCTTGAGCCGCTCGGGGTCGAACTCTCGGCTGCGGGCAGAGTCAGCCTGCAAAACTGCGTTCTAATCAATGTGCCGCCAGGACTCTGGTGGCCCCGTCGACTAAAGAATTCTGACTTTGGGGTGGGGTGGGGGTGTCCAGGATGAGAGCCATCCCTGCCATTGCCCCCACCCTGTGGGAGAAACACCCCCCCACACACACACACACTCCCTCGGCTTTCCACAGAGGAGTAAAAACATGGCTGTGTGCGGCCTTGCTTGGGATGTGCAGAACAGCCCTCCGGCTGGCTAGCGCTGGGAAAGCCTTTAATCCATTTTTTAAAAAAACATTTCTTCCCTCTTTAAAATTTTATAGACTGTTCGGATGATTTTTAAATGTTTTATCGTACGATGGGCAATTCTTAAGACAGGTAAGACAGACAGATTGGATGAGACGGACAGGTGACAGGTGGGCAGATGATGGATAGATAACACATGGATAGAGAGATTATCGACAGAGATAACCATAGATGATCAGACAGGCAATAGAGATAGATGACAGATGGATAGATACAGAGAGATAAGTAAATAGATACGGTTGGGAGGTTCATTAGATATAGATGATAGACTGATAGATGATCAGACGATAGAGATATCTAGACGATAGGTAGGTAGGTAAATGACAGATGAATGACATTAGAGATAGATAGATAGATAGATAGATAGATAGATAGATAGATAGATAGATGGTAGATAATGGATGATAAAGATAAGATAAGATGATAAGATAAGATGAAGGAAGGAAGGAAAAATATTCCGATAGATGATAGAGACGTAGATGACAGACGATCAGACAGATGGAAAAGAGATAAAGATGATAGATGATACGTAGGTAGGTAGATATTCCGACAGATGATGGACAGATAAGAAATAGACGAAGGTGACAGATGGATCAGACAGGCAGAGGGCCATCGATACATAGATTAGATACAGATCATTAGACAGACTGACTTGACTCTTTGAGAACTGGGGGCACCGTTTCACGTCAGAGCAGATTCCTGGGTCAGCCCAGACGAGGCGCGATTCGATCTCGTCCCCACCCCCTACCCCACCCCCAATCCCAAACCGACTCCTCAAAGTGGATGGAGCTGCTGGATCCCAGCGTTGTCCGAGGGGCCTTTGGCCGGTGTCGGCCTCCGGGTTGAGAGCATGTTAGCTGGACCTCCAGGTTTGGAACTAGCAGCTTGATCCCGGAAGGGTGGGGAGGTGGGGGGGGCTCACACCCGCCCCCTCTTGAGCCCCCTTGTTCTCACCTTCAGGATGAAGTCCGGGGGGGTGCCGGGCCTCACGGTGGGCCTCAGGACCCCATCGTGATGGGAGTGAATCAGCGTCTCGTCCAGGTCCAGGACAAGGATCTTCCTCTTCACCTGATCTGCCGTAGAGATAAAAAAAGGTGAGTTGTTTTTCTTCTTCTTCTTCCCCTGAATGGCTTTTTAATACGGGGACTCCTCGACTTACGACCTAAGCGAGACACGTGCTCCACGGGTTTTGCCCCATTTTACGACCTTCCTTGCGACAGCCGTTAAGGGAATCACCGCCTTGCGAAATTAGGAGCACCGTTGTTAACCAAATCGGGCTTCCCAGTCGCTTGTGTTCAGGAGGTTGCAGAAGGGGGATCACGTGACCCCCACCCACACCTCCCCAGGGATGATGCAACTCAGTCGGTTGCTGAGCGTCTGAGTTTTGGTCACGTGACCGCGGGGAAGCTGCGACGGTTGTTGATTGTGAAAAACGGTCCAAAGTCACCTTTCCCCCTCCCCAGACCCCCCAGGGGTGTTGTAACTTAGAATGGCCACTAAAAAAAATCCACCTGTATATGTTGGATTTGTTGAACCCTTTGGAAGCTGCCCACCTCTGTGTGTGTGTGTATGTGTGTGTGTGTGTGTGTGTGTGTGTGTGTGTGAGAGAGAGAGAGAGAGAGAGAGAGAGAGAGAGAGAGAGAGAGAGAGAGTCAGGCAAGGGTCTTCAAAGTTGGCCCTTTGATGACTTGTGGACTTCAACTCCCAGAATACCTCAGCCAGTGTGAGGGAACTATGACCCTTTCGTGACTTGTGGCCTTCAACTCCCAGAATTCCTCAGCCAGCGTCAGGGAACTATCTCTCTTTTATGAATTGTGACTTCAAATCCCAGAATTCCTCAGCCAGCGTGAGGGAACTATGACCCTTTCATGACTTGTGGCCTTCAACTCCCAGAATTCCTCAGCCAGCGTGAGGGAACTCTGACCCTTTCATAACTTGTGACTTCAACTCCCAGAATTCCTCAGCCAGCGTGAGGGAACTCTGACCCTTTCATGACTTGTGACTTCAACTCCCAGAATTCCTCAACCGGCGTGAGGGAACTCTGACCCTTTCATGACTTGTGGCCTTCAACTCCCAGAATTCCTCAGCCGGCGTGAGGGAACTCTGACCCTTTCATGACTTGTGGACTTCAACTCCCAGAATTCCTCAGCCAGTGTGAGGGAACTATCTCTCTTTCATGACTCGTGGGCTTCAACTCCCAGAATTCCTCAGCCGGCGTGAGGGAACTCTGACCCTTTCATGACTCGTGGGCTTCAACTCCCAGAATTCCACAGCCAGGCACGTGTGCCTGGCTGAGGAATTCTGGGAGTTGAAGTCCACCAGTCGTTAAAGGGCCGACTTTGAAGACCCCCGCCTAAAAAGGAGGCAAGCGGCAGCAGCCCCAGCCCCACCAAAGCCCCTTCCAGGCCCCTCCGGTGGGCGTCCCAGACAGGAGAGCAATACTTACTCAGCCGTTCCCGCGAAACCCGGGAGAGAGGAAGGATATCGTAGCGCACCGTTTGGTACTGGATCACCTGCCGGCAAAACACAGAAAAGACGGAGAAGGTTGGGAGAGTGAAGGCAGGCTGAAATCCCAGGGCCTGACGGGAGGGAAGGAAGGGGACAAGGGAGGGAGAAAGGGAAAAAGGAAGGAAGGAAGGAAAAGAGAAAAAGGAGGGAGAGAAGATGAAAATGAATGAGGGAGAAAGAGGGAGAAAAAAGGAAAAAAGTCAGAGAAAGAAGGGAGGGAGAGAAGGAGGGAAGAAAAGAGAAAGAGAGGGAGGACAGAGGAGATAGAGAAGGAAGTGGGAAGGAAGGAAGGAAGGAAAAGAGAAAGAGAGGGAGGTAAAAGGAGATAGAGAAGGGAGGGAGGTGGGAAGAAAGGAAGGGAGGAAGGAAAAGAGAGAGAAGGGAGGAAACGAGAGAAAAAGGAGGGAGAGAAGATGAAAATGAATGAGGGAGAAAAAAGGAAAAAGACAGAGAAAGGAAGGATGGAGGGAAGGAAGGGAAGAAAAGAGAAAGCGAGGGAGGACAAAGGAGATAGAGAAGGGAGGGGAGTGGGAGGGAGGGAGGGAAGGAAGGAAAAGAGGGAGGAAAAGGAGATAAGGAAGGAAGGAAAAGGAAGGAAGGAAGGAAAAGGAAGGAAGGAAGGAAGGAAGGAAGGAAGGAAGGAAGGAGAAAGATAGAGGCGGGAGGGGGGAGGCAAGGGGGCCGAGGGGGCACCTTAGCACTGAGAAGCTCTTCCAAGTCTATTTTTACCTCCCCCCCCCTCCACCAGCTGTTCCTCTGCAAAAGCCTGGGCTGCTCCCTTGCAAGGGCACCAGGGTGGGCGCCCCCCTCCCCTCCCCTGCGTGTGCCCACAGCCCCTCCCCTCGCTCTAGGGCCTGGCAGACCCAGGTGCCCCCGGCCGGCTCCTTCTTTCCAAAATTAGCCCCCTCTCCCCGGGGAAGCCGGCCAAGGTCTTCAGGCCCCAGCCGGGCAGAAGGGGAAGAGCGGGGAAGGAGAGGAGAGGACCAGGCCTGCTCTAGGCCGGCCAGACAGCCCCCCCCCCCGCCAGCCTCTCCCTGGCTTGGCAGAACAGGGCGGGGGGGGGGGGGGGCGACAGGCTGCCAGGGCCAGGCCCGGTGCCCATAATCTGGGCCTTTCTTTTCCCTGGGGAAGCAGGAGTGGAAACCCGGGGGCCCCTCCCTCCCACCCCAATCGCTGACGGGGGTCCTGACCCCTGGGGGCCTCGCTGCCGGACAGTTCCACGCCCTACGGGTAGTCCTCCGACTTACGACCACAATCTGAGTCCAGCATTTCCGGGGCTGAGCGAGACATCGCTTAAGGGCGCATCACCCCACGGTCGCAAAGCGGGTCACTCACCGCAGTTGTTCAGTGAACCCAGCTCCCTGATAAGACTCTGCTCTTCTGGAAGGGGATCACATCTCTCTCACACACACACACGCACACGGATGTTGCAACCGTCGTAACTCCGAGCCAGTTACCAAAAGCGTTTTAATCACGTGGCTCTGGGGATGAGCGAGGGTGGAAAAAGCACTCGGGAGTCACATGTCGTTGTTGTTGTTGTTCCCCAGTGCTGTTGTAACTTCGAAGCACGTTTCTCCCCCCGCCCCATCTGGCCTCAGATCCAGGGGGCAGCAGGAATGGGTCTTTTCCAGCTGTGTCCAGCCCGGCATGAAGGGAGGGGGGGGAGCATGAGGTATCGTGGTGGGTCGGGGAGGTCTTGGGGGCCTGCTCCATCCCTGCCCCCGCCCGTGGCCCTCCCCACCGACACACCACCGGTGCGCCACATCTTAACGAGCGAGGGAACGACCGGGCTCAAGGTATGGGATCTGTTCCAACGGGTTTTCGAGTTACGACCTGAATGGGCAGGCTCCCCAACAGGTTGTAAGTCAAGGACTTCTCCTACTGTGGATCCATCCCTCCCTTCCATTGGAGCTGGGGTCTGCAACCGTGGCCGCTTTCAGACCGGTGGACTTCAGCTCCCAGAATTCCTCAGCTGGTTCTTCCCCCCCCCCCCACTTTGTTTCCAAAGGTTGGAAACTGACCAAGGAGAGAAGCAACCTGGAATTCAGGAGAAACTTCCTGACAGGGAGGACAATGAACCAGTGGAACTGCTTGCCACCAGAAATTGTGGGTGCTCCATCCCTGGAGGTTTTCAAGAAGAGGCTAGAGACAGTCACCTGTCTGAGATGGTATAGGTTCTCCTGCTCAAGCGAGAGGTCGGACTAGAAGACCTCGAGAGGTCCCTTCCAGCCCTATGATTCTATGGCTCCTATGTTAGAGCGCCACACAGCACACAAGTCATCTGACCATCGCTGTTCCCACTTGCGACCCAAACGAGACAGAGGGCAAATGGGTTTTCTTCACACAACAGAGCAGGAGACCTTTTAATGACTTGTGGACTTCAACTCCCAGAATTCCTGAGCCAGGAATGCCAGCTCAGGAATTCTGGGAGTTGAACTCCAGAAGTCATCAAGGGAGCCATAGTTCCCCCATGCTGGCTCAGGAATTCTGGGAGTTGAAGTCCACCAGTCATCAAGGAGGCCATAGTTCCCCCATGCTGGCTGAGGAATTCTGGGAGTTGAAGTCCACCAGTCATCAAGGAGGCCATAGTTCCCCCATGCTGGCTGAGGAATTCTGGGAGTTGAAGTCCACCACTCATAAAAGGTCCATCGTTTCCCAACCCTTAAAATAGAGGAACTGTCTCAAAGGCAGGCCGGCCAGTTCTATTAAAACCTCCCATCTAAAAATGCCACTGAACAGCAGCAGAATTAGGCCCGACAAAACCATTTTTTTGGGGGGGGGGGGAAACAGCAAAGCAAGGTTCAGGTGTGACACTGAAGCCCTCAACATTCCCCTCCCCAATCGCCCTGCCCTTGTTCATCTGAGATCAGCGGGCATCCAGTCTTTCACTTTCCAATCCTTCTGTTGGCTTCCCTCTTTTCGCCCCCCCCCAGGTCCCCCCCCACTCCATCCCTTCCGAAGTGACGTTAAAATACAGGAAGAGCTGAAACTTAGAAAGGCAAAGCTATAAGCAGTCCGAAGTTCAGCCACCTCGGACTGACATTTCCCCGGCTGTCTCCTCGAACAAGCCTCGGCCCGTCCGACTGGGGGGGGAGGAGGAGGAGGAGGAGGAGGAGGAGGAGGAGGAGGAGACGAAGAAGAAGAAGAAGAAGAAGAAGAAGAAGAAGAAGAAGAAGAAGAAGAAGAAGAAGAAGAAGAAGAAGAAGAAATGGGATAGGTGCCAAGTCCCAACTGGTGTTGGCTTTATTTAGCAGAATAAGAGTTGGCAGATGGATGGATAGACGATGATAGATAAGATGATAGACAGACTGATACGTGGAGATGGACAATGATAGACGATGATAGACAGTACATAGACGATGACAGAGATAGATGATAGGGGATAGACGATAACGATAATGATAATGATACGATAGATGATAATGACAGACAATGATAGATACTTGATAGATGAAAATATAGATGAGAGACGATGATAATGATAGATGATGATAGACGATAGGTAGATGATGACAGACGATGATATAGATAGGTGATAGACGATGATAAATAGACGATAATGATAGACGATAGATATAAATAGATAGATAGACCATAGAATCAAACAAATGGAAGGGACCTTAGAGGTCTTCTAGTCCAATGTCTTCCTAAACACCTCCAGTTATTTTTTCCCCTTCTACTTTGAGTTTTAATTTTTCTCCTCTAATTTGAGATCATGTAGGGGGGGGAATGGGGGGGGGAACCCATCTCCAAAGTTCGGGATGACAAAAGCCGGAAAGCACAGAATGATCACTCAACCATCCTCGATCACTGATTAATCATGGGTTGTTTTTTGTAAGATCTCTGAGAAAGCCGAAACCAGACCAACTTGTGACGCACAGACTATAAGCAGGCATAGATTGATGGCCTGCAGTTCAAGCTTAAGAGACGTGGAAAGGTTCTTGGCTTACAAATTTGGCGACCGTTCAAAGTTGCAAAAAAGGGACTTATGACCCTTTTTCACACGACCGTTGCAGCCTCCCCGGGGTCAGGTGATCAAAATTCAGACGCCTGGCAACCGACTCGTATTTATGACGGTCACAGCGTCCCAGGGTGTGTGTGTGTGTGTGTGTGTGTCACACAACCCCCTTTCGCCAGCTTCTGACAAGCAAAGTCAACGGGGCAAGCCGGATCCACTTCACTGTGTGACGATTTAACAAACCGCAGTGGTTCGCTTAATAGCGGTGACAAGAAAGGCGGTTAAAGTGGGAGCAAACCTCACTTAAGAACCGTCTTGCTTAGCAGCGGAAATGTCAGGCCCAGCCTTTGCGGTCACAGCTTCATACTCTGCCTTTTTTTTCTCAGAGGGATAAAGAGTGTCTTTTTCTCCACCCCAGTAGGAAAACTTCCCGTCACCAGTCAAAAGGTCACCCGTTCTTTGGTGTGGATTTAAAGTTCCCCTTTTTACTTTCCAGTCGCAAACAGAGAGACACAAAACTTGAGCCTAGTTACTCTCAGAGGAAGAATGGGTAAACGCTAAACAGGCGGCCCTCAACGAAGATCACGAAGAGCAACTAAGGTGATCCAAGGCCTGGAGACCAAAACATACAAAGAACGGTTGCTGGAATTGGGTATGTTAAGTCTAAAAAAAAAAAAATAAGAAATAGGGGAGACATGATAGCAGCATTTCGGTATCTGAGGGGCTGCCCCAAAGAAGAGGAGGGGGTCACGTTATTCTCCAAAGCACCGGAGGACAGGACGAGAAACAATGGTTGGGAACCGACCAGAGAGAGAAGCAACCTGGAATTCAGGAGAAACTCCCTGACGGTGAGGACAATGAACCAGTGGAACTGCTTGCCACCAGAAATCGTGGGCGCTCCGTCACTGGAGGTTTTTAAGAAGAGGCTAGAGACGGTCACTTGTCTGAGATGGTACTATAGGTTCTCCTACTCAAGCGGGGGGCTGGACTAGACGACCTCCAGGGTCCCTTCCAGCTTCTATTCTCCTCTGTTCCACTCCATTATTATTCTATTCTATTCTCTTTTCTGTTCTTATTATTCTATCCTATTCTATCTTATAACAGTTCATTTAGCGACTGTTTGAAGTTACAACGGCACTAAAAAAAGGGCTTTCCAAACTTAGAACCATGGCGGCCTGCCCTTGGTCACCTGATCCAAATTTCGTCAGCTGGTTCCTATTTACGACCCTCGCAGCGCCCCGGGGGGGGGGGTTATGCGATCCCCTTTTGTGACCTTCTGACCAGCCAAATCAATTGGGGGGTGGGGGACCTGGATTCCCTTCACCACCTTTTGACAAACCTATGAACCGCAGCGATTCACTTAACAAACAGCGAAAAGGGGGCAAAATTCACGTAACTGCCTCGCTTAGCCACAGGCGCTTTCGCCTCAATTGTGGTCGTAAGGCGAGGACTCCCCTGTGTTTGCAAACCGAGGACGCCCTGAATTTTGGCCTGCCGGAGGCACGTTTGACCTCTGAGCACAAATTGAATTCTCCACTGGGTGATGAATTTTAACCAGCCAAGCTCAGAGAGCACCAAGGACCCCACAGCCTTTCTCCTCCTTCTCCCTTCCTCTTCACCTTCCTTCTTCTCCTCCTCTTCCTCCTCTTCTTCCTCCCTCCTTCCCCTATGCCCCAGCTATACTGAGAGAAAGAAAACCAGCTAATATCTCGGGAGATATTATCTAGAATACCTTAAGGCTAAGACAGCAGCATCCACAGAAATCAAAACAATCCACTTGTGGCTAGGTCTGATTTTCGAGGGCGCCTCCGCTTTCTGCCTCTCAATTCCTTTAAGGCCAGTAGACAATGATTGATCAGATTAGCCAGCCCCATCACGTGACCCTTTCGCTCCCACCTCACTCACAACACCCGTCATTTGTAGGACCTATCACGGAACGCAGGTTTTCATCCAGGCACAGGTTTAATTTGTCTGATTGCAGATGTTCGGGGACGGCAGCTATTTCCTCCTGCCTCGAATTTACCCCACACACCCTGCCTGTTGTTACAGCCCCAGCCAGGTCTGATCTACTGCAGGAATCCAAAGTGAAGCCTTGCAAGCTTATTTGGTGTCTGATGGTGGTCAATGGGAGCATCCAAAACCTAGGTAGGGTCTGTACAGTATATGGGGCATGAAGAACGTTTGCAGCCCAGGGTTCAACTGTGGGGTCCTTGAGGCTCTCTTGAGTTTAGTTATTTCCTTGCAGACATTTCATAACCCATCTAGGGAATGTCACCAGCGCTGAAAGGGGTGTGTTCTCTGTTTATATACTAGCTATGCTGACTCAGGAATTCTGGGAGTTGAAGTCCATGAGTCATAAAAGAGCCGAGGTTGCCTACCCCTGTACTAGAGGCTTGCTCTGTCAGTGTTGGTGGGAGTGTTCTTGGGAAGTCCTTAATTACGGTAGGAACTGCCCTAGGCCTTCATGAGGAGGTGCTCACCGGTAATCAGCGCCCAGAGAAGCAGAGATTAAAATCAGACTTGGTATCAGCGCTAAACGGCGTCCAGCACAAGGACCTATCAGCTCCAGAGAAGCATATAGTAAATACAGCCTCATTAAAGACCCACCAACATTCATTAGTCTAAGGTTGGCAGGACAAACCACTTTGATGGTTGGTAAACCTTTCTAGCACAGATGTTACCTAGATGGGTCACAAAACGTCAGGAAGAAAGCAGCCCAGCTCAGACAGCACCAAGGACTGCACATTCCCCCCCTCCCCCCGCTCTCCTCTTTTCTAGCCCTGATCACGTTACCTAGTTTGGTCATGAAATGTTTGCAAGGAAAGCACCAAGCTCAGAGCGCCCCAAGGAACCCACCATCTTCCTCCTTTCTTCTCCTCCTCCTCCTCCTCCTCTAAGTCAGCACCAAGGACCACCACCACCCCACCTATCCTCCTCCTCCTCCTCCTCACAAACCCCCCTGCCTTCTTGTCATGATGAGGTTCCCTGGTCTAGTCATGAAACCTCTGCAAGGAAACCACCCAGCTCAGAGAGCACCCAGGACCCCACAGTTACTCCTTCCTTCCTTCCTTCCTTCCTTCCTTCCTTCCTTCCTCCTTCCTTCCTTCCTTCCTTTCTTCCTTCCCTTCCAGCACTGACAATGTTCCCTAGTTCGGTCCTGAAACATCTGCAAGAAAACCAGTCAAGCTCAGAAACCACCAAGGACCCCACAGTCTTTCTCCTTCTTCTTCTCCTCCTCCTCTGCCTCCTCTTCCTCCTCCTCCCTCCACTCCGCAACCCCCTGCACCGACTGCCTTCTAACACTGATGATGTTCCCTAGTTGGGTCATGAAACGTCTGCAAGGAAACCAGCCGAGCTCAGAGACCACCAAGGACCCCACAGTCCTCCTCCTCCTCTTTCTTCTCTTCCTCCTTCCTCCTCCTTCCTCTTCTTCCTCCCTCCACTCCGCAAACCCCACTGACTCCCTTCTAGCCTTGATGAGCTTCCCTAGTTGGCTCATGAAACGTCTGCAAAGGAAACCAGCCAAGCTCAGAGACCCCCCAAATCTCCACGGGGTGCAAAGCATTCCCTGCCTATAGAGAAGCGATGGGGGGGGAGAGAGAGAGATCGGCCCAGGCTCCTTCCCCCTTCACGCCCCTCCAGGCCCCTCCACCCGCCCCCTCCCTCCCTCCCTCCCCGCGCGCACTCTGCACGCCCTCAGAGGCGCCCTCTCCCGGCTCTACTCACGGTGCGGGCCTGCCGGCGGAGCAGGTAGAGCAGGAAGCTCCAGAGCTTGGCGGCGAAGGCCAGGAAAGCCCGGAGGCCGAGCAGGCACTGCGAGCGCATCATCCCGCCGGCGGGGCCCGCCGCGCCCCCGGCCCGGCCCAGCTCCGCCAGCTTCCAGCCGGGGACGAAGGACGGAAGACGGGAAGAGGACGGCAGGGCCCTCCGCTCAGCCCGGCCCCGCCATCCCGCCTCCCGCCGCCGCCGCCGCCTCGCTCGCTGCCGCCGCCGAGAGGGGGAAGCGCTCCCCCCTCCCGCGCCGACGCTCGCCTCTGCTTCCAGCGGGCTGCTTCCGGGGCAACCGACGGAGCGCCAGCCTCTGCTTCCGGGTCGCGGGAGCGCGTCCAATGAGAAGGCGAGCGGGGAAGAGGCGGGGCCGGGAAGGCTCCACGCACGCGCACCTCCGCTTTCGGCGCGGGCGGTGAAAAAAGAAAAAGCGCGTCCGAAGAATTCGAAAGCGGAGCGCGGGCAGGGAGGCCCCGGGCGCATGCGTCGCCCAGAGGGGCGGGGAGGGGGGATTAAAAAAAAACAACACACGAGAGAGCGAGAGCGCATGCGCGGCGAGTTCACAGGCTTCGCTTTCTCTCGTCTGTAAGGCGAAGTTGAAATGGGAGGGGGGGGGAAAAGTATTTAAATCGAGGTGTCGAAATTGTTTCGAAGCATTGGCCAATGTTGGCTTCCTGCTCGACCCTCCCAGGGCAGGGGGTCTTCAAACTTGGCCCTTTTAGGACTTGTGGACTTCAACTCCCAGAATTCCTCAGGAGTATTCCAGAGGAATTCTGGGAGTTGAAGTCCACAAGTCCTAAAAGGGCCAAGTTTGAAGACCCCCCTCCTCCAGGGCGAAACCACAAGAGGGCCAGCGTTGAAAGGCAGGCTAGGTTTTATACTGAGCTGATATTATGGACAGCGGGCGACACCGCAGGGTTGTTGTAAAGTGGGTTTTCTCCCAATTATTAGCAGGGAGGGTTTATTTTTATTTATTTTTTCCTTCTCTGTCCTGGAGCGGTTATGCAGCCTCTCCAAAGCTGTCTCGAAAGATACCAGTTTCAGGTCTGGAAATCTGGTTAGAGTTTCTGCTTTTTGTCTGATTTTGTTTTTTTAAAAAAATTACTTAATGCTTTTTCTTCATGTAAAAAAGGTGTCCAGATTTACCTTAAAATGAGCCCACAGGCTGTAACAGTGTTTCTCAAGTCTGGCTAGTTTAGTGGACTTCGACTCCCAGAATTCCCTAGCTAGCTTGCTTTAAGCCAGCATGCTTTAAAATGGGTGGACTCCCAGAATTCCCCAGCCAGCCTGCTTTAAGATGGGTTGGGCTTCGAGTCCCAGAATTCCCCAGAGTGCCAAAGTCATCTGTAGCTGTGTGGGAAGGCCCATTCCCAGATCCCCTAGCTGGCCCACTGGAATTCTGGGAGTTTCCCCCTTAGCCTTGTCCCCTGTGAAGGGCTGACAGTCTCCTGAGCATGTTCTGAGTGCCTGGGCGTAGGAAGCCAGGCTGGCTGAGGAATTCTGGGAGTTGAAGTCCACCCATCTTAAGAGCGGTCAAGCTGGAGAAACACTGTTTTAAGGAGTTTATATTCCCCCCAAAAAACGCAGTCACGTACTGTTAAGTCACCCACACAAGTAATTTTTTAAAAAAAATTTAAATGCATGGAAAGACACAAAACGGGGAAAGTTTGCAATAGTGGCAAATAGTGTGATTGTTTATTGCATTAAAAGCCGCACAGAGCCAGTCAGATCGGCACTCAAAAGAGTTTTACCGGTTGCCTGGCTACGAATCGCTCCAAAAAAGGATGTGGGATGCCAAATCCATTTTCACCGTCCTCATCACCTTCAGCAAAGGCACCCAAACCGATTTCCCAAAGGCCGCTTCTTATTCACGCCCTTTCGCAGGGGAAGCAAATCTGGACTGTTTTATCCTTTCGGGGGGGGGGGGGGCAGACCCTTCCCAGCAGCTGTCTGCTTCTGTCCGCCATCGTTCCCAAGCTGCAAAGGAAAAAGAGCTGTCCGGAGAGACATCAAAAGACTCCGGTTCCAGATCTGGGAAAACGGCCGTTTCTCCTTCACACGTTTAAATCGTCGTCCGGATCTTCTTCGTCAAAGTCATCGGCGGCGTCGGGCTGATAGTAGATCTTGGCGTCCTCGGTCGACGTCTGCAGCAGTGAGGATTTCCTGGGAGAAGGGGAAAAAAAAGTATCGGGTCTGTCTAAAACAGACAGGCCCTTCAAACTTAGCCCTTTGACGACTTGTGGACTTCAACTCCCAGAATTCCTCAGCCCGGCACGTGTGAAGTTTGAAGACCCCTGGTCTAAAATCTCTCCTCTCTCTCATCCATCCCTCCTGTGGAAGTTGCGGGTGCTCCATCACTGGAGGCTTTAATAATAGCAAAGTTGGAAGGGACCTCGGAGGTCATCTAGCCCAACCCCCTGCTCGGAGAGGAAACTCTACCCCTCTTCAGACAAATGGCCGTCCAGTCTCTTCTTTAAAACGTCCGCGTCCACTTAAAACTTCAACTTTTCATGAAGAGACTGGACAGCCATTTGTCTGAAAGGCTATAAGGCAGACATGTTGAACACAAGGCCCGGGGGCCGGATCCGGCCCGCGAAGTGGTTTCATGTGGCCCCCGAAGCCATCCTGGAAACAGTGAGGGAACGGCCCCCACTGCCTTGGCCCTGGCCCAGAGACCCCCCTCCTGCCAGAGACCCCCAGATCTGTCCCACTCCTGCCCAGGCCCCCATAGGCACCCTTGATGCGAACGATGTAGAGCTGGCCATGCCCACCCAGTAGGCCATACGCACTTTAGCCATGCCCACCCAGTAGGCCACGCCCACCCTGGCCACACCCACCCGGCCCCCTGAGGGCAGCCGCAATGCTGATGTGGCCCTCAATGAAATTGAGTTTGACACCCCTGCTATAAGGTCTCCTACTTGAGCTAGATGACCTCCAAGGTCCCTTCCAATCCTTTGATTCTATGGGCGGTCTATCTATGTATCTATGTATCTTAGTGTATCATTATCTATCTACCATCTATCGATCATTATCATAGTCTATCATGGCCTATCATCTACATATTTCTATCCATCTATATCTGTTTATCATCTGTCATCATCTATCTATCCATCTATCTCATCTCTACCTACCTACCTATCATCTATGTCTCTCTCCCTCTCTAATCTTGAGGTTCCTAATAGATTGGACAGCCATTTGTCCAAGATAGGGTCTCCTGTAGGGGGCTGGACTAGATGACCTCCAAGGTCCCTTCCATCTCTGTTACTCTGTTTGTTCTATTGATTCATGAAACGAACCTGCTGCCCATCTCGCTACTCAAGCGAGTCCGAGTGGCAGGAGGAGCCGAGATGCCTTGGAGCTAACCTCACAGAGGTGGGGAGGTACTATTTATCCATATATTTGGATCTCGCCTTGATCGGTTTTTCCAAATAACTTAAGGCGCAAACATCTCCAACACCAGCTTCCTCCTCCTCCTATATTCCAACAACCACCCTATGAGGTGGGATGGGTTTTGTATCTAAGGCGGGACTAGAACTCACCGTCTCCTGGCGATTGGCCCAAAGTCATCTAGACAGCTTTTGTGCCTAAGGCGGGACTAGAACTCAATGCTGCCTAGTGATTGGCTCAGATTCATCCAGCTGGCTTTCATCTCTTAAGGCGGGACTAGAACTCACCGTCTCCTGGCGATTGGCCCAAAATCATCTAGACAGCTTTTGTGCCTAAGGCGGGACTAGAACTCAATGTTGCCTAGTGATTGGCTCAGATTCATCCAGCCGGCTTTCATGTCTTAAGGCGGGACTAGAACTCACCGTCTCCTGGCGATTGGCCCAAAGGCACCCAGTTGGCTTCCATGGCTAAGGCAGGACTAGAACTCACCGTCTCCTGGTTTTTAGCCCGGTGACATAACCACTAGACCAAACTGGCTCTTGTGGAATGTGCCAGCCGAATTTTAACACATTTTTTTCCCCACATAAGGAATGTGCCAACTAAACAAAATTGGTCCGTTGCGCCCCAAAGCGGCTAAGTGGGCTCCGTTTAACCGAGTTTCCCTTCAATTTAAGATTCCATTGTTGCAGATTTCTCCCGCCCTTCCTTGCCAAACATTCTGAAGCGCCCGCAGCATGTCAATTTAGGCGGCAGATAAATAAATAAAAAAATACGCAGCGTATTCGAGAGCGAAAGACAAGAGAGGCAGGCAGGCCCTTACTTTTCCTCGCTGAAGTGGTACGGGAGGGGCACCGCTTCCCTGGCTTGGCGCTCGGCCTCCGTGAGCCGCAGGTTGAAGGTCAGACGGGCCGTTGGATCCGCCTGGAAAGGTCCCGAGATCAACGGGGTTCGGGGATCAAGAGGAAAGAAAATCCGGGAAGGTTTAGTTTAGCCCAGTGTCTTCTCAGCCTCGGCAACTTTTAAGCTGGTTGGGCTTCAACTCCCGGAATTCCTCAGCCAGCCATGCCTGTTTTTTCCACCCCTTTCCTATCCCATAAAACGGAGAGATTGCAGAGGAAGGGACTGTAAGAGAGTAAGCAGGCCCCAATGGGTGTACGTATCAAAAGGACTGCATTAGTGGCAGAGGATTCTGGGAGTAGAAGTCCACACAGTCATAAAAGGGCCAAGTCTGAAGACCCCCTGCTATAAGGTCTCCTGCCTTGGGGCCGGGGGGGTTGGACTAGAAGACCTCCAGGGCCTCTTCCAGCCCTAGGATTTGTCAAGAGATTGATTACTCCCTGGGCCTCGTTAAAGCATTCGTCGGATAAGTAGCCCTTGACTCACAACCATTCCTTCCAAGGCGCAACGGCACTGGGGAGAAGTGGCTTAACACCACTCCTCGCCCTTACGACCGTCGCAGCGCCCCCGTGGCCCTGAGACCCAAATTCAGGGGCCCGCATTAAGGACGGTTACAGTGGGATCGCGGGATCCCCATTTGTGATCTTCCCAGCTGGCTCCTGACGAGCAGAGTCAATTGGGGGGGGCGGGGGGAAAGCCGGATCCCACTTCAAACCGCAGTGATTCGCTGGAGAAGCGGGCCCAAAAAGTGCCCCCAAAGTCAGCCAGCGCTCGTTTTAACAACCCTTCCGCTACGCGGCGGAAATTCTGCTCCCGTAAGCTGAGGACTCCTTATAGAATGCATTATTTCTAAAATGCGTGCGTTCTCCGCAGACCTGGGCCTCTTCCTGACAGAGCCCATTTGAATCCACCACCCCCACCCCAAACCAAAACCCAGCTCCAAATATATCTGCCACAAGCCCGAGACCAGCAAGGCACGTACCGCGGCTGGCTCCGGTCCTTCCTCCACGTTGTCATCTCCGGAAGCGCCTTTCGAGGGTAGCTCGCCGAGGAATTTGAACGCAAAACCTGGGACGATGCTGAAGAGTTGTGTCTGGGGAGGAAAGGGCAGAAAGGGTGTGTGGGGTGGGGCGGGGCGGAGGGGCTCCAAAGGACCGGCCTCAGCCTTCCTCGGCAAAGCCCAAATCTTCAACCCATACGCAGTCCTCGACTTCTGACGGTCGCTAAACGAATTTCGCCCCACTCGGACGACCTGTCTTGCCACCGCAGCCAAGCAAAGGGCTGCGGTTATGAAGCCTGGCGACACGGTCGTTTAACGAAGCCGGCGTTCCCCATTGACTTGGCTGGTTGCAAAAGGGGATCACGGGACACACACACACAGGAGCACGGTGACCGTCGTAAATGCGAGTCAAGTTGCCAAGGGTCTGAATTTTAATCGCACAACGGTGGGGGACGCTACAAGGGTCGTGAGTATGAAAAAACGGTCCTAAGTCACGGGGTTTTTTTTTAGGGCCATCGTAACTTTGAACGGCCACAAAAGGGAACCGTTGTAAAGTCGAGGACCACCTGAATTTTCATACTGAGAAACTTATTTATTTCAATGGCGTCTCAGGAAGCAGAACAGCGTTGGCTTTAGTAAGCAATTCATCCCAGGCTGTGGCCAGGAAGAAGAAAAAAGGGGGGGCAAGGCTGCCACAAAGAAGGGGGGGATTTCCCACCTATTCTCCAAAGCACCTGAAAGCAGGACAAGAAGCAACGGATGGAAACTGACCAAGGAGAGAAGCAACCTGGAACTAAGGAGAAACTTCCTGACAGTTAGAACAATTAACCACTGGAACCACCTGCCTCCAGAAGCTGTGAATGCTCCAACACTGGAAGTTTTTCAGAAGAGTCTAGACAGCCATTTGTCTGAAATGGTCTAGGGTTTCCTGCCTGAGCAGGGGGTTGGACTAGATGACCTCCAAGGTCCCTTCCAACTCTATTTTATATTATTATTATTATTATTATTATTATTATTATTATTATTATTATTATTATTATTATTATTATTATTATTATTACAATAACAACAATAATGTATTTATTTATTGATCATCGCAGTCAGCCAGATGTTCAGACTGGATTTGTCTACCTATCGAGGCCTTACCAAGGACCCGGCATAGGCAGATGTGGATGTTTGATGGTATTACAGATATCGTCACAGGATGGAAGCAGTTCCTAGTAAGGCCGCCTTTTCCAATTGACTGATGGCGAATTTGTCAATGCCGATGATGGTGTTCAAGTGGTGCTCCAGTTGTTTTGGGATGGCACCCCAGGTGCCTATGACTATTGGTGCCACCCAATAGTGCCTTTGCCACAGTCTATTTCTATTCCTATTTGTAGATCTTTGTATTTTGTTATCTTGTCCAGTTCTTTCTCATCTATTCCGCTGTCTCCAGGCACTGCCACGTCCGCTGTCCAGACTTTTTTGTCTTTCTTATCGACAATTGTTAAGTCCGGGGTGTTACTACTACTATTACTATGATGATGATGATGCAAAATCCCATTGCTCTCATATACCTCCTCACTTTACGCGGGATGAAAAGACCTTCCCTTTCATTTCGGACCCCCGAGCCGTGGGTTGAACAAACCCCACCTGGACGCCTCCTCACCTTCTGCAAAAACCTGCCCCCCCTCTTTCTGTGGAGGACGACTGCTGTTTGGGGGGCCCCATCCCCGCCTGGTCCGCTCCCCGGTCCCGGCTGCAGCGTCACCGCCAGGCGGGCCAGCGTCTCCAGCACCTTATGCTGGGCGGGCGGGTGCAAATCCCCGTGGACGAGGGCCACAATCCGGACGACGTTCAGCCCTGTGGGGGAAAAAGGAAGGTTTTGAGGACACCCCGAGGCGGGGATTCCTCCAGGCAAAGTCAGGAGTCCCCCAGATCTTGGGTCGGATTCACGGAGAACGGAGGAGGCCAAGTTTGAAGACACACACACACACACACCCGCCTTATCCCATCCCAGACAAATGGCTTTCCAACCTTTGCTTGACAACTCCCGTGGCTTCAACGCTCTCACAGCCAGGAAGTTCCTCCTTATTTCAAGTTTGGATCCCTCCACTCCAAAATCAACCCACCTGTCACTTCTTGCCCCACCCTTGAAAGGTTTGGGAGAACGTTCGCGTTCCTCCTCTTCTTTAGGCTAAATCTGGAAATTTTGGAAAGTTTTAAGATGGGTGGACTTCAGCTCCCAGACTTCCCTGGCAATAACGCAATCCTTTTGAGATGTACGCTTGCTCTCTTACGGTCCCTTCCTCTGCAGTCTCTCCGCTTTATGGGATAGGAGGGGGAAACAATCGGGGAGCGATCGAAATCCTGACCCCTCCCCAAAGCGAGCTTCTCAGTGGAGTAAATCCGAAGGAAATTCCTCACTGAGGTCTCAATTTTGCTGACTGTATTTTGAAGCCTGTCGGCTGCCCGTCTCGCATCCCGCGATCAAGCCAGCGTGGATCCTTAAGCCACCACATAAAAAAGAGATTTACGTGAACCTGGAAATGGGGCTGGTGGCTCAAACTCAGCCAGGAAATTTGACTTTCTCCCACTTCAGCAGCAAAAAGAGTTAGGGTCTTCGCCCCCTAACTGTAGAGGCGGCCTTTGTCTTACAACAATCCACTTAGTAACCGAGATTACAACGGCAAGGAAAAAAGGGACCCAGGACCGTTTTTCACACTTACGGCCGTTGTGGCATCCCAGAGTCAAGCGATCAAAATTCGGACACTTTCCCGACTCGTATTTATGACGGTCGCCATGTCCCTGGGTCACGGGATCCCCTTTAGTGACCTTCTGACAAGCAAAGTCGATGGGAGAAGCTGGATTTGCTTAACGACCAGTTACTGATTTAACTGCAGTGATTCGCTTAAAAACTGAGGCGGAAAAACATCATAAATAGGGGCAAAACCCATTTAACAAATTTCTCACCTAGCAATATAAATTTGGGGGTGTGTGTGTCAGTGGTGGTCGTAAGTTGAGGACTACCTATACAGGTTTTCTTCCATTCAAGACCCAGTGGGGTGAAGGGGTTAAGGTGCTGGCCTAGAAAGCAGGAGACGGTGAGTTCTAGTCCCGCCTTAGGCATGAAAACCGCCTGGGTCATTTTGAGCCAATCACCTGGAGACGGTGAGTTCTAGTCCAGCCTTAGGCATGAAAGCCCAATGGGTGACTTTGGGCCAATCACCAGGAGACGGTGAGTTCTAGTCCCGCCTTAACCAGGAAAGCCGCCTGGGTGATTTTGAGCCAAGCACCAGAAGACGGTGAGTTCTAGTCCCACCTGAGGCACAAAAACCGGCTGGTTGACTTTGGGCTGGCCCCTCTCTTTCAGCCCGGCCCACCTCACAGGGCTGTTGTTGCAGGGAAGAGCAGAGCCTGGAGGAGCCCTGGGCATATTCACCGGCTTGAGTTCCTTACAAATGCAAGATAAAAATCGAACGCTAAAGGAAAACTTAAAACAAATTGCCAAAAAAAGATCCAAGGCTTTCCCTCTGCTTTAGGAGCGGCAGCCTGGGCTGGACCGAGAAACCCACCACCAATATTGTCAGTAGCCCCCCCCATGCCCCCCCATCGCTCACCAGCAGCTTTGGCTCTCCTGGGCAGCTGTGCCAACACCTGGCAGACGGCGGGAAACGGAAGGCGGAGGAGCAGCCAGCTGAGCGAGTCGAGCACAACCGTAGTAGATCCCTGCGAGGCGGCGGCCAAGCGGGAGGCCAATTCCGAAGCGGAGAACTCTCCCAGGGTCAGGCCGCTACCCGTCCCGGACCAGCCCAGGGGATCTGGGAAAGCATCGTGGAACACGATCCTGGAAGAAGAGCGAGGGGCAGGTAGCCCTTGAAGCACGGCCGCAACGGAGCTCAACGCTTCTGTTGCTAAGCGAGACGTTTGCCCCGCTTTACGGCTCTTCCGGCCACAGTTTTCGACGAGGTAACCTTTATGGTCATTCCCCCCCCCCTTTGCGGGCACGACAAAACCCGTTAAAAATGAAATTTAGTTGCTTCCTCGTACATAACGCACATTGAAAACCTACTGTATACAACGTATGTATAGACCAGGGATAGGCAACCTTGGCTCTTTGATGACTGGTGGACTTCAACTCCCAGAATTCCTCAGCCAGCATGGGGGAACTATGGCTCCCTTGATGACTCGTGGACTTCAACTCCCAGAATTCCTCAGCCAGCATGCGGGAACCATGGCCCCTTTGATGACTGGTGGACTTCAACTCCCAGAATTCCTCAGCCAGCCTGGCTCAGCTTGGAAACCTCTCCCTTTCCCCTCAGCATGGCTGGCTCAGGAATTCTGGGAGTTGAAGTTCACGAGTCATCAAAGAGCCGAGGTTGCCTACCCCTGGTATAGACCGACACTTGTCGCAGTTCCGACAGATGGAAACTCTTCAAAAGAACTTTGAGGCTTCATTTATTCTTCTATTTTAGTAGCATGATATTGGCGTACATAATCGAAGCCAAAAACTGAATTCCCCTCCCAGTATGAAAGCACAATTCCCTCCCCCAATTAACGGTCATAAATCACATTCCCCAATTAGCTCGAAGCGCAGGCTTCTTCTCCAGCTCGCCAATTTTTTTATCAGCTCTGGGCTCAGTAACCTTGATTCTCACGCTACGTTTAGTGTTGTTATGTCTAGCTGGACTCTCATTCACATTCCCCCCCCCCGTCCAAGCATCATCCAACTCTAAATGCGAAAGGGGGAAAAGATGGCGACGTTTCCATCCGTTGTCAATGCAAAAACATCCCATGTTAGCAGCGTTGACAACATCCTTCTGCGTAAGTAACACATAAATATTATTCACTGAATAATATTGAATACGTAACGGAAGGAGGAAGCGAATCGCTGCAGGAGCTAAATTGGTCACACGGTGGTTAAGTGGGTCACGTGACTCGCCCCCCAGGATGCCGCAACTGTCATAAACATGACTCAGTTGCCAAGAGGCCAAATTTTGATCGTGGGGGTGCTGGGACAGGCGCCAAGTGTGAAAAACTGCTGAAAAGTCACTTTTCCGAGTGCTGTTTTCACGTTGAACGGGCGCTTAAAGAAACGGTTGTGACCGATAAAGCAGAATATTTTCTCTCTCAAGAGCTGGAATGAGGAATCCTCGGTACTCTCCGAGTTTCGCTATCCATTCTCAGTGCTAAACTTGAGGACTGCCTGTGTGGCCTGCTGGCTGTGTATCACACACACTGAACCGCAAAACAAGCAACCCACACAAATGCAGAAAGCTGAGTGGAGGGAAGCACAGCTCACATTGGCGAGAGCCAAAAGTTTTTCTCCAACTAAAGGTTGGCCTAAATTCTGGACTGACGCGCAGTTGCCGTTCCCCGCTTTCGAATCACACACACACACGCACACACACCAACTCACACGCAAGTACAAATTCAGGACTTACCGGGAGGTCACTTCAGTGCTCAGCCCAGCCTTGAATTCCAATTCTGGGAGCTCAAAGCTGAGAACGTGGATGGATTCTGCCCTACGGGAACAAAAGCCAGACGTGGTTACGGCAACCTTTTTTTTCCTATTCCTACAGGGAAAGACTGTTTTGGTCCTGGCAAGCAAATGTAGGTTAGTCCGCGCTATTTTGTTCCCCGTACCTATCTCTGTTGGTGAAAACTGGACCTTACCAAAAAAAAAAAAAGTCCAATAAAAATGGGTTTTATTTTGGTGCATTTGTGATGCAAAAGATCCTAAGTAGTTCAGACGGTTTAAACTGAAAGGATTTCCTTATCGCAACTTAGCCAACGGGCACAAATTTGCCTCTTCCCTGGGAGGAAAACCACGAAGCCTGTGTCTCGCTTATTTCGGCCAGGCCGTGCAAGGTGTCGTGGGAAAAACCCAGTGGAAAAGACAAGAGGCAGCAACACAAACAAACAAACCTTTATTGTCAAAGTACAACATGTGTACATTGAGATTAGCTGAGCCTCCCCCCTCCCGTGCTCTCTCCCCCCAACACACAGTGACAACAAACCCTCCATCCCACCACACTATGTGAACCAACTACACCACACACCGGCCTCCCAAGTCAATTCTGCATAAGATTATGTCCCATTTCGACTTCCGGTGGCGACGCGGCGCCGAAGACAGCCGCCTCCGGGCTGTCCGCTCCGCAGCTGTGTTTTTCCATCGTAAACAGCGCCGATCAGCTGTTTAGATGGATTGGAAGCCCCCTCCTCGGGAGAAGAGGAGGGGGTGAGGCCCCAGGTAGGGGTTGAGCTCTCCGGGGCCGCCTGAACTGAGAGTTTGGGCGGCTGAAGGATTGAGCCCCCCCGAAGCCTGGGTTGCTCCGAGCTGCGCAGTGTCTCTGCTCCGTGATTTTTGGAGCAGAGCCAGGCGTTAGCAACCACCCCTGCCAGAAGGAATACTTTTGAGTATAAAGATGCAGGCAGAGCGGTACAGGAGGTCAAGGTGATGTGGACTTTTATTTTTACTCTCTAGCTCAACGATTTTATAGCTTTAAAGTGAAAGTGCGCAATAAGTGAAGTGACGAAAGATGGCGGCCAAAACTTCTAAAGCTCTTCGGAATGCGGGGTTTTCCCCGGTGCAACAGACCTCGTTGCAAGCTTTGCTTCCTCCTGTACCTCCTCCGGCGTTGACGCCTAAGGATTTACAAGATGCCCTTGAAAAGCATTCACAATTAATATCTGATATGATGGATGAAAAGTTGAAAAAGCTGGAGGAGAAGTTGGAGAAGAAGATGGAAGAGAAGTTTAGAGCAATGAGGGTAGACATGTTGTCTATGATTGAAAGTGTAGCTGAATGTGTGCAACAGCTGGATGCAAAAGTGGAGGATCTCAGTCAAAAGAACTCTATATTAGAAGCAAAGGTATTAGAGAATGAAAATATAAGGGATAAAGTGGACGGAGAATTGAGCCTCGCTCAGTATCATCAGATGCAGTATGCTATTAGAATTAGGGGCTTAAAGGAGAATTCTAAAGAAGATTTAAAGCAGCTGATCTCTGAAGCTTTGGAAGCGGTATTGGGCCAGCCAGCATCTGAAATTGAGGGAAGTATGGATAAAATTTTTCGTGTTAATTCATGGATTGCAAGACAGAGGAAGTTACCCAGAGATGTGGTGGTCTATTTTACAAAGAGAGTAATTAGAGATGAAGTCATTCAAGCTGCTTATGATACTAAATTGGTAGTTGCTGAGCAAGAAGTCTTGGTTTTAAAAGAGATTCCTCCAAAGATTTTAAAGAGAAGGAAAGATTTTGCATTTCTTGTACAGGAACTTAAGAAATGTGATATTAAGTTCAGATGGGAGATTCCAGTTGGACTGGTGGTGATGCATGAAGGTAAAAGACATCGTTTGGTTACTGTGGATCAGGCACGTGATTTTTATAGCAATGTGTTAAAAGCAATCCCCCTACCACTTCTGGAAGCTGCAAAGGGATATGGTGAGGGAAAGCTTCAAGAAGTTGCAGATAGACAGACAGAGGAGAATGGTGCTGGAGGGGATCAAGTTACAGTCTCATCGGTTGCTGCAGGAGAGCAGAGGATGACGCGTGCCGCCCTAAGACGAGCGAGACGAGAGCAAGAGCAAGACCAGCAGAAAGTTATGGAACCTCCAAAGCGTACTTACAGTGAAGCTGTGGGAGGGGCGCGGTCTAAAGAAGTTGAAGGGGTCATTTCAGATATGCTCCAAAAGCTTTAGAGTGTCAAGATTGGCGACTAAATTTCTAATTAGAATGTCAATGGATTGAATTCATCATAGAGGAGAAAGAAAGCTTTTTAATATTTAAAACAATTTAAGACTGATGTTATCTGTTTGCAAGAAACGTATATTAGGGTTGTGGACTAAAAGTATTTGTACGCAAGCTTCTAATCAACAACAAGTTGATTTTTCTTAACTTACTATAAACAAAGGTTACCTAATTGGATTATAATTTTTTAAAAATTTTTATTTTATTCTTATTGGAGATTGGAATGGTGTCTTAGATGTATAGATGGATGATCTGGAACTGCGAGATATTTGGCGTGATATATGCAAGAACTATTTTTGATTATAGTTCAGTTTGGTTGGAGATTAATAAGGTTAATAGAGATAGGCGCTTTTGGTGCGTAATTGAGAATTTGTCTAGAGATTAGAGAAATGTGGGAGAATGTAAATAGTAGATGAAAGTTTTTTCTTTGAAATTAATATGAATAAGGATTGGGATTAAGAAATTTTATTTAGCATTTGAGTAAAATTCCTTTTCTGTTTTCTTCCTTTTTTTTCTTATCTGTAATATTATTACTGTTTGTAATCATTTTACATGAGCCAGAGGGTGATAGAATTAATAGTTTATTGTTGATAGCATATGGATGCTTATGTTTGTTTTTCGTTTTTATACCCTGTATTTAGCTCTGGGAAGTCAGGGGGGGGGAGGTGGGAATGGGGGAGAGGGATAGGGAGGGTTAGATGGGGGTGGGGGAGGGGGGGATTAAAGTTAAAATGTATTGTAAAACTTTTTAAATAAAAAAAAAGATTATGTCCCATTTCCTTTTGCCTTCCGGTGGCAAGCCTGGTGCGATGCACTCCAGGACCGGCTTGTGAGTCCCCTGTGCTGTCCGACGAATACGCACCCCAGCCTCAAATGAGTCAATTTTCTCCCTGTCTTGCTTTTTTATTTTTTAATTTATTTTAAGGGTCCAGTTTTCATAACCCTGGGTAGCTACGGGGAGCCTAGGAAGAAGCCTTGTCCCCCCCCCCACGGCTACCCCTTATCGCACAGATACACAAAATGCACCGTAGCCAACTGTCAATTGTCGGTTGTGTCAGGACCCACCCCAATCCACGTCTTAGGAAAACAAAAACTCTTGGATTCAGTTCTAGTCCAAAAGGAATTTTTACTAGGACATGCTTGGTTGTGGGAATACAAGACAGGACTTGGTATTGTTTTACAAATTGAAACTTTATAAAGGGTTCCCGGTTCAACCCCGCTTCCCTGAACCCCATTTGGTCAGCCCCCATCATTTTACTTCGTGTCATCCCTTTCGTGGGGAAAAAAAAGGAACTTTGAATCTTTATGGTTATTGCCTTCTTCCTCTCCAGATTCAAATGGAGACACAGGCCAGACGCCTTCTTCCCTAACCCTCCCTTTTGTTCTCCCAGTTCAAAAGGTTCCCTTGGTCTTTGAAATAACCCAAGGCAGGCTGAATCCACATGCGCTCCTCCTTCCTCGGGAGATGGCAGAATCCATGGGGGGGGGGGGCGGATAAAGTTTTAAACATGCATTTATGAATGTGATATAAATGGATTCTGACAGGTTGCAGCTGTCATTGTCATTGCTTTCTTCCCTTTGTGGGAGATGAAAATATAGACCCCCTCCTCATATAAACCAGATGAGGCTGCAGCAAACCTGTGATAGGCCCCAACGTGGTGATTTTAAAACAAAGCTTTGACTTGGAACTTTATACCATTTCACAGTACGAAGGTACTATTTGGAATCTGTGCAGTGTGAAATGGCAAAGTAAGATCGGTCTGTGTAGATTTGGAACGTGAGTATTACAACCGTGGGAGAAATAGGGAACTGAATGTAGCCGATGGATGCGGGTTCCAACGTACACGGGTATGTTTGGAAAGTTATGTTCAGCAGAAAGTATATGTGGAAAGTAGGTCAGCAGAGTCAGTCAGAGGTCAACAAACATCAGCAAAAGTCAGCGGACCATCTGCCTACAGTTGTTAGAGCAAGAAAGGGTATAAAGGTTTGGGATTGGACCTGATTGATTGGCCCTTGGCCTATAGCTGTCCTGTTGGAATTCGCTATAACCGTTTGGTCCCCATTGCAGTGGCTTATTAATGTACGTGATGATGTGTTATTGTGCTTGCTACGTTCCAAATTATGAGAAAAATAAACCTCCGAATCTTAAAAGTAAGAACTATTGAGAGTTTCATCCTTTAAATTCCTGGGAGTCTACCTCTGTGAAGATCTGACCTGGAAAGTTAACACAACCCAGGTGGCCAGAAAGGCCCAACAGAGGCTTCACTTTCTCAGGGTCTTGCGGAAGAACAGGGTAGAACAACGGCTAATGACCCTCTTTTACCGGTCTACCATAGAGAGCGTCCTTTCGTATGGTATTGTGGTTTGGTATGCTGGTCTGACAGCCGCGGATAGGAAAGTATTACCAAGGGTGGTAATCTATCTATCTATCACCAGCTGCCTGCCATTATTGCAGGTTCGCATCCCACCAGGCTCAAGGTTGACTCAGCCTTCCATCCTTCCGAGGTAGGTAAAATGAGGACCCAGACTGTTGGGGGCAATTAAGCTGTCTTTGTAATAATGCCGCTAGGGAGGGGGTGTGAAAGCCCTAACAAGCAGGCATATACATAGAATGAAGGCTACTGCTAAGCTTGTAAGCCGCCCTGAGTCTTCGGAGAAGGGCGGGATATAAATGGAAGAAAAATAATAAAATAAATAAATAAATATACATAGAATGAAGGCTACTGCTAAGCTTGTAAGCCGTCCTGAGTCTTCGGAGAAGGGCGGGATATAAATGGAATTAAAATAAAATAAAAATAAAAAATATCTATCTATCTATCTATCTATCTATCTATCTATCTATCTATCTATCTATCTATCTATTTATCTGGTGAGGGAGGACCTCTGCAGAAGTAGGGACTACAATGTTCATCATCCCCCAGCAATATGGGAAAGATGAGTGGCTGATGTGGAATTGTGAGGTGCAGCCCAGGGTCACTTGGTAGAGGAATAGGCGGAATACAAATTTAATAATAAATTAAAAAATAAATACCCATTTCCCACCGATCTAGAAACCCGACAGCTGGTGGGCAGTGCAGGTTCTTTTGCCAAGCCAGGTGGGTGGCCTATCCATTTGATACAGCAATAAATTCAAAGCCTCTCAACTCACCGCTGGGCGGCAGCCACGACGAAGCTCTTCAGCAGGGGGCGCCCTTCGCAAACCACGGAATCTGCCGGAGGGAAGAAGACAAAGACTTTTCCGGTTAAGTTCAGTTTTCCTATAGTTCTTAATGATCTTTTAATTCTGCGCTCTTCTAACCTTTTAACTATTTTTTTTTACTCCTTTTACAACCTGCCAGCTGCTCGGAGTCACCTTCTAAGGGAGGCAGGCGGCATAAAACTTTGTGATATTTAATACATAAATAAGGGAAAACCCAGCTCAGCCAAGGCATCTCTCTTGACCCACTCGCGGGCAGCTGCTTCCTCCTGGACACACTCTGTCTTCCTCAGCTGCCACTCCCATGGGGTGGGGTGGGAGTAGGGAAATCGTGCGATAAACCACCAGGAAATCCCCTGCGGGGGAGGGATGGGAGGCCACCAGGAGAAGCCCTGCATGCAATAGACCACTAGAAGAGTGGTCCCCGACTCTCAGTCCGTGGACCGGCACTGGCCCACGGCATGCCAGAAACTGGGCCACGCAAACAAACGAAGCCCCATCCGCTTGATGGAAGCAGCTTGTGAAACCACGCCCCCCTCCCCCCCCATTCCGGTCCACCAAATCCCCCCCGTGCTCAAAAGCTTGGGGGCCGCTGCAGCAGAAGGCCTCCTGTGAGAGGATGGGAGACCACCAGGTGATCCCCCTACATGTAAGAGACCGCCAGGTGATCCCCCGGAGGGGATGGGAAGCCATCAGGAGATCCATTCCGCATGCGATAAGACGACCAGATCTCTGCAGGGGGCGGGAGGCCTCCAGGTGACACACACACCACTGTATACGAGAGGGGAGATCCCCTGAAGGAGGGGATGGAGGCCCATCAGGAGATCCTCTGCGTGCCATAAGACCACCGGATCCCCTGCAGGGGGGAATGGGAGGCCACCAGGGGATCCCCTGAATGCGATATACAGGAGATCCTGCGCAGGGAAGGGAGGCCACCAGGAGATTTTCCTCCCCCGCCAGCTTTAAGCCAGCCACCCGGAGGAATCCCCGCTCATATTCGGGCTGCTAAGAAGAGCCTCCCCTCCCCTGCGGGTGTCCCAGGAAGGGCCAGGCTCACCCCGGATGAGGAGCAGCCCCTGGGCGGCCCCCGAGAGCAGCGCCTCCACCATCGCCGCGCGCCCCTCCGCTCCAGCCTGCGCCGCCCGCGCGCCCCGATGACGTCACCGGACGGCCGCCTGCAAACGCCGCCGCCGAGGAAGGACCCGGCGCGCCCCCTGCCGGCCGCCGCCTCCCTCGCCGCTGAGGCCCCCATATAGGTGGCTAACGGATTGCCTGATCGGGTGGGGAAAGCCCCCGCTTTGAGCGTTTTTTGACATTTCCCTTCGAAAGGAGTTGTGGGGGGAGGGCCAGAAGAGGGGTTTCGGCCCCACGTCCGCCCTTGTTAAAGCGAGACGCAAAGGCGCTTCAGATTGTGCACCTCCTCCTCCTCCTCTCGCCGGACCCAGAGAAGCCCCTCGGCCGTCAAGCGCGACGCCGTTGCTAAGCTGAGGGGCTCGTTGCCAAGGACGGCCGTCAAGCGCGGCGGCGTTACTACCAGGCGACAGGTTGTCCCCTCCGGCCGTCAAGAGCGAAGTTATTGCTAGGCAAGAGCGGCCTATCGTAAAAGACGACCGTCAAGCGCGGCGTCGTTGCTAGGCAGAGCGGCGGGTCGTCAAGCAGATCCGTCAAGCTCGACATCGTTGCTAGGCAGGGGGCCGGTCGTCAAGCGCGGCCGTCAAGCGCGGCGCCGTTGCTAGGGCGAGCGGCGCGTTATCAAGCAGAGCCGTCAAGCGCGACGCCGTTGCTAGGCAGAGCGGCGGGTCGTCAAGCAGATCCGTCAAGCTCGACATCGTTGCTAGGCAGGGGGCCGGTCGTCAAGCGCGGCCGTCAAGCGCGGCGCCGTTGCTAGGGCGAGCGGCGCGTTATCAAGCAGAGCCGTCAAGCGCGGCGTCGTTGCTAGGCAGAGCGGCGGGTCGTCAAGCAGATCCGTCAAGCTCGACATCGTTGCTAGGCAGGGGGCCGGTCGTCAAGCGCGGCCGTCAAGCGCGGCGCCGTTGCTAGGCAGGGCGGCGGCTGGCCCCGCGCGGCCGCCAAGCGCCAGGATGTTGCTAGGCAGAGCGGCGCGTCGTCCGGCGCGGCCGTCAAGCGCGGCGGCGGCGGCGACATGCCCCTCTGCCGTAAAGCGCGGCCGGGCGCCCTGCTGCTGCGGGGGCCTGGTCGGGGCGGGATGCTGGGCGGCGGCGGGGGCGGCGGCGGCGGGGGGGGCGGCGGGGGGGCCTCCCCGCTGCCGCTGCTGCACCCGCGGACGGGCCGGCTGGTGACGGTGTCGCGGGGCGGGCGGAGCGCGGCTCGCTCGCAGCCCGGCCAGGAGTTCAACCACGGGCTGGTGCTGAGCCGGGAGCCCCTCGCCCCGGGCGCCGTCTTCGCCGTCCGCATCGACCGCAAGGTGAGGCCCGGCGCTGCGGGGGGGGGAGGAGGAGGAGGAGGGGAGGGGAGGGGTCCCCAGAGGGAGGGAGGGGGGGAGGGAGGAGGAGGGGAGGGGTCCCCAGAGGAAGGGAGGGGGGAGGGAGGAGGAGGGGAGGGGAGGGGTCCCCAGAGGGAAGGAGGGGGGGAGGGAGGAGGAGGAGGGGAGGGGAGGGGAGGGGTCCCCAGAGGAGGGGAGGGGGGGTCTTGGGGATGGAGAGGCGCTGTGGGAGGGGGGAGAGCCCTGGGGGTCTTAGGGGGGGCTGCAGGAGGAGGAGGGGAGGGGTCCCCAGAGGAAGGCAGTGGGGGGAGGGGGGGTCTTGGGGATGGAGAGGCGCTGTGGGAGGGGGGAGAGCCCTGGGGGTCACAGGGGAGGGGGCTGCAGGAGGAGGAGGGGAGGGGTCCCCAGAGGAAGGCCGAGGCAGTGGGGGGGGGTCTTGGGGATGGAGAGGCGCTGTGGGAGGGGGAGAGCCCTGGGGGTCTTAGGGGGGGCTGCAGGAGGAGGAGGGGAGGGGTCCCCAGAGGAAGGCAGTGGGGGGAGGGGGGTCTTGGGGATGGAGAGGCGCTGTGGGAGGGGGGAGAGCCCTGGGGGTCTTAGGGGGGGCTGCAGGAGGAGGAGGGGAGGGGTCCCCAGAGGAAGGCCGAGGCAGTGGGGGGAGGGGGGTCTTGGGGATGGAGAGGCGCTGTGGGAGGGGGAGAGCCCTGGGGGTCTTAGGGGGGGCTGCAGGAGGAGGAGGGGAGGGGAGGGGTCCCCAGAGGAAGGCCGAGGCAGTGGGGGGAGGGGGGGTCTTGGGGATGGAGAGGCGCTGTGGGAGGGGGGAGAGCCCTGGGGGTCACAGGGGAGGGGGCTGCAGGAGCAGGAGGGGAGGGGTCCCCCGAGGAAGGCCTAGGCAATGGTGTGTATGGGGGGGGGTCTTGGGGATGGCTGTGGGAGGGCGAAGAGCCTTGGGGTTCGCAGCGGAGGGGGCTGCAGAGGGGGAGGAGGAGGAGGAGAAGGGGAGGGGTCTCCAGATGATGCCCAGGCAATGGTGTGGAGGGGGCTCATAGAGGAGGGGGCTGCAGGAGCCGAGCCAAGAAGGAGAGGGGTCCCCAAAAGAAGGGCAAGGCAAGGGGGGGGAAGTCTTGGGGATGGAGGCGCACTCAGAGAGGGAGGAGACCCTCGTGGGGGGGCGTCGCAGGGGAAAAGGCCGGACGAGCAGAACGGGGTGGGGGCCTTCAGGAGGAGGACGGGTCCCCAAATGGGGGTGCGGGGTTTGGGGGATGAAACTGGGCAGCTGACCTCCCCCTCCCCCCTCGGAAGGGGGCAGATCCTCAGGATCATGTGGGAGGGGGCTCGAGATGAGGGGTCCCCAAAAGAAGGGAGGCAACGGGGGGGGTCTTGGGTGACGGAGCTGGGCAGCTGCCCTCCCTCTTCCCCTCATCAGGGCTGGCGGGGGAGGGGCTGGAGGTGTAGAGCTCCTCCCCTGCGGAGGAAAGAGGAGACCCCTCCTCTTATGCCCCTCCCTCCCCCAGCCCTTAAACACCCCCCCCCATTTCTTCCCAACACCTGTCCTTTCCCTTTCCCACTTGTGTCCCTCTCTGGGCTGCAAAATGGGGGGGGGGTAGGCGAGACCACCAGGGATGCCACCGGCGACCCCCCACTCAGAAAACAACTTCCAGGACCCAGGCTGGGTTTCCGAGACCCCCACCACCACCACCCAGACTGGGGGTTTTCAGAAAAGTTGACCCTTCCCCAGAATTCCCCAAAACAGCCTCTTAGCAGGAATCCCGGGTTGAGGAGGAGGAGGAGGAGGAGGAGGAGGACCCCAAGACCCATGGGTGGGCGCCGAGTGCGAATCACAGCACCCTTCCTCCCCTTTAAGATTTTCCACCTCAAGTCGCTGGTCTGAGACGGTCAAGGTTCTCCTGCTTGAGCAGGGGGCTGGACTAGAAGACCTCCGAGGTCCCTTCCAGCTTCTACTCCGTTCTATCCCATGCGCTCCTCCCTCTCGTCTGCCCGCAGGTCAACTCCTGGAGCGGATCCTTGGAGATCGGGGTGACCGCCCTGGACCCCAACCACCTGGACTTCCCCAGCAGCGCCACCGGCCTCAAGGGGGGCTCCTGGATCATTTCCGGATGCTCCGTCCTGCGCGACGGCCGCTCCATCCTGGAGGAGTACGGGCAGGACCTGGATCAGCTGGGCGAAGGCGACCGAGTGGGCATCCAGCGGACGGCCAGCGGGGAGCTGCGCCTCTGGGTCAACGGGCAGGACTGTGGCGTGGCAGCCACCGGCATCCCTCCCCGCGTCTGGGCCGTGGTCGACCTCTACGGCAAGTGCACCCAGATCACGGTGGTGCCGGGAAGCGCGGAGGAGGAGGAGGCGGAAGAGGGAGCCCCCCACGATGAAGGTACCCCCCCCCAAAAGCAGAGAATTGTCGGGGCAGGCAGAAAGAAAACCAAGGGCGGTTTAGCACCAGGCGTGAGCGATAGAACGCAGAATAACAGCGTTGGGTTGCTTTTCAAATATTTAAATGTAAAAACTAGAAAGTCAATAAAATTTTCTTCAAAAAAAAAAGAATAACAGATTTGGAAGGGACCTCGGGAGGTCATCTAGTTCAATCCCCTGTCCATTTCAGACAAGTGGTTGTCCCGTCTTTTTTGGGACGACCGAGATAGGCATAAAACGGGCGTTTTGCTCCAGATCTCAGCCTTCAAACTTGGGGTGGGTGAGCGGGGTGTCTCTCATTGTGTGTCTCGACTTTAAAAGGTTGCGGACTTCAACTCCCAGAATTCCCCAGCCCAGCGGGATTCTGGAGAGTTGAACCTCACACATTTTTAACGTGGAGAAACACTGGTCTTTAAGGACCGCAGAAAGTCTCGTCACCACAGCGGAGCCCCCAAATGTTTTTATTGCTAACTGAAACGTCGGTTGAATGAGGTTTGTCCCATTTTATGACCTTTCCTTCGGACGCTAAGTGAATCTCTGCAG
Organism: Vipera berus; assembly: GCF_964194415.1. NCBI lineage: Eukaryota > Metazoa > Chordata > Lepidosauria > Squamata > Viperidae > Vipera > Vipera berus. Next base: position 75,186,456 of record NC_138210.1, on the reverse strand, counting down.
ATGTTCAGTCAGTAGCCCGCTTGTTAAGCGAATCTGGCTTCCCCTATTGACTTTGCTTGTCAGAGAGTCGCAAAAGGGGGATCACATGACCCCAGGGGACGCTGCGAACGTCGTAAATGCGAGTCAGCTGCCAAGCCTCTGAATTTTGATCACGTGTCCCCGGGACGCTGCGACCGTCATAAACACGAGTCTGTTGCCCAGCGTCCAAATTTTGTTATTATTTTGTTGTTATTGTTGTTGTTGTTATTATTATTATATTATCATTATTATTATTATTGTTGTTGTTGTTGTTGTTGTTGTTGTTATTATTACTATTATTATTATATCTACCCCGGGGGGCTGGGCACACTTTACATCTGGAGGGCGGGAACTGAATGCGTCCAGCGGGCACCAAGGCAGGCAGGACCACCGTCTCCCGCCTGGCACCCAAGATGAAGTGGGGAATCCTGGTGGGGTTCTTGGCTGCCCCTTCAGAAGCTTCACCCACGATTCTTGGCCTGTTGCCAGGCATCATGGCCTGTGTCTGCTCTGGGAGGCACGCCTGACAGCCTTTCCTTCCTTCCTCTTGCTCCTCCTCTTCCTCCTTCTCTCGGTAGCCCCGGAAGCGCCTTGCAACCAGACCCGGCCGGAGAAATTTCCCAGCAGCCTGGAATCGGAGAACGGTGAGTCTTCCTTGGTGCAAAATGAAAAAAAGTGTCATAATTTCTAGGGGGAAGGGGCGCGCTGGCTGTCCCCGCTTGCTCCTTTTTTACAATGTTTTCCCCTGCCTTTATCGTTCTTATCGAGAACTCAAAGAAGGGAATGTAACTGCTGCTCCTTCCTGTTCCTTTCCCCACCACCACCACAACACCCCTGCGGGGTGGACTGGACTGAGAGAGAGAGATTGCCCAAAGTTACCTAGATACTTGTCACCTAGCTGGATTTCGTGGCTAAGGCGGAACTAGAACTCACCGTCTCCTGGTGATTGGCCCAAAGTCACCCAGCTGGCTTTCGTGCCTAAGGCGGGACTAGAACTCACCGTCTCCTGGTGATTGGCCCAAAGTCACCCAGCCAGTTTTCATGCCTAAGGCGGGACTAGAACTCACTGTCTCCTCTGATTGGCTCAAAGTCACCCAGCCGGCTTTCATGCCTAAGGCAGGACTAGAACTCACCGTCTCCTGGTGATTGGCCCAAAGTCACCCAGCCGGTTTTCATGTCTAAGGCGGGACTAGAACTCACCGTCTCCTCTGATTGGCTCAAAGTCACCCAGCCGGTTTTCATGCCTAAGGCGGGACTAGAACTCACCGTCCCCTGGTGATTGGCTCAAAGTCACCCAGCCGGCTTTCATGCCTAAGGCGGGACTAGAACTCACCGTCCCCTGGTGATTGGCTCAAAGTCACCCAGCCGGCTTTCATGCCTAAGGCGGGACTAGAACTCACCGTCCCCTGGTGATTGGCCCAAAGTCACCCAGCCAGTTTTCATGCCTGAGGCGGGACTGGAACTCACCGTCTCCTCTGATTGGCCCAAAGTCACCCAGCCGGCTTTCATGCCTGAGGCGGGACTAGAACTCACCGTCTCCTCTGATTGGCCCAAAGTCACCCAGCCGGCTTTCATGCCTGAGGCGGGACTAGAACTCACTGTCTCCTCTGATTGGCCCAAAGTCACCTAGCTTCTTTTCCAAGCCTAAGGGAGGGCCCGAGCAAAATGGGCAGCTGCTGGGGTCCAAACTCAGATGTGTTGATGTCTCACCCAAAGACACACACACACACCCCTTGTAGGCTTCTCCAGCATGGAGCTGTCGGAGGTGGTGAGCAATGCCATCCTGTCGGCCTACAACGGGAGCCTGCTGAACGTCAACCTGGGCAGCCCCCCCTCCGACTCCGGCCCCTGCGGAGCCCCCCCCATGACCTCCAATGATGCCCTGCTCTTCCACGAGAAGTGCGGCACGCTGATCAAGCTCAGCAACAACAACAAGACAGCCGAGAGGCGCCGGCCACTGGACGAGTTCAACAACGGCGTGGTCATGACCAACCGCCCGCTGCGGGACAACGAGATGTTTGAGGTAAGGGGCTCCCGGCCCCTCCCTCCCCCCAGCAGTGCCCGGGGGGAAAAACGCGTCCCCAAATCTCCAGCACACCCCCCCAAAAAAGGAGCAATTTTTCTCAACCTGGGAAACTTTACTACCTGTGGACTTCAATTCCCAGCATTCCCCAGCCAGCTAAGCTGGATTTCGTGACTAAGGCAGGACTAGAATTCACCGTCTCCTGGTGGTTGTCCCAAAGTCACCCAGCCGGGTTTCCCGCCTAAGGTGGGACTAGAACTCACCATCTTCTCTGATTGGCCCAAATTCACTCAGCTGACTTTCTTGCCTAAGGCAGGACTAGAACTCACCGTCTCCTGGTTATTGACCCAAAGTCACTAGCTGACTTTCCTGTCTAAGCCTGGACTAGAACTCACCGTCTCCTGGTGATTGGCCCAAAGTCACCCAGCCTCCTTTCATGCCTAAGGTGGGACTAGAACTCACCGTTTCCTGGTTATGGTCCCAAAGGCGGGACTAGAACTCACCGGCACCTGCTTTCCAGCCTGTCTTAACCGCCACTAGACCCCAGCTGGACTCAAGTCGCATAGAATCGGTGGGATCGACAGCCAATCGAGCAAGGCTGCCCGGGGGAATTCTGGGAGTCGAAGTCCACGACTCGCTCAGCGGCCCGGGTGGGGGGGGAGAGAGAGAGAGAGGCGGTTTCAGATGGGGGAGGGCGAGCGGGGATTTCCAGGCGCCGCTTCTCCTTCCCCAGATCCGCATCGACAAGCTGGTGGACAAGTGGTCGGGCTCCATCGAAATCGGGGTCACCACCCACAACCCCAACAACCTGGAGTACCCGGCCACCATGACGAACCTGCGCTCAGGTGACTTCCCCACTCGTGCGTATCCAGGGCGGGAGGGGGGGTTCCCGACCACCTTTGGGGGGGGTCGGGGTCTCCGCCGGGGGAGAGGGCCCGGGGGAGGGGAGTCACAGCAGCCGGCCCTTGTCCCCGCTTAGTTCTTCTTGTCATGCTCCACTCAACCCACGAAGGGACCATCATGATGAGCGGCTGCGGGATCCTGACCAACGGCAAAGGGACGCGGCGGGAGTACTGCGAGTTCAGCCTGGATGAGCTGCAGGTGAGCGGAAGGCCGTCCTCCTCCTCTTCCTCCTCCCCTCCCCTTTTCGGACAACCCCCCCTCCCCCGCATTTCCCGCGCAGGAACTCCCCCACCCCGCTTTGTCTGCCTCCCGCAGGAAGGCGACCACATCGGGTTGACCCGGAAGTCGAACAACGCTCTCCATTTTTACATCAACGGCATCGACCAAGGTGGGCACCATCTTTGTGTGTGTGTGTGTGTGTGTGTGTGTGTGTGTGTGTGTGTGTGTGAGAGAGAGAGAGAGAGAGAGAGAAACCCCGTGGGCCTTTTTGTGATTCAGAGACCCAGGGAGGGGCTGGGGAGAAGGGAGGAGGGGGGTGATACGTTCCTCGACTTACGACCAACCCCACCCCCGTTTTCATCTGTGGTTCATTTTATTCACGATTTTATCCCCTGGGTTTCTGCGATTGTAGATTTTTTTAATGTTTTTAGTGCCTTAACATTTTTTTTGCTGTAAGCTGCCCAGAGCCAACAACAACAGCAGCAGCAGCAGCAGCGACAAAATGATGATGATAATAATGTAATAATAATGATCCAACAACAGCAGCAGCAGTGACAAAATGATGATGATAATATAACAATAACAGTAATAGCAGCAGCAGTCACAAAATGATAATAGTTAATAATGACAGCAGCAACAACAACATTTTTATTTTTTTTTAAATTTTAATTCCATTTATATCCCGCCCTTCTCCGAAGACTCAGGGCGGCTTACAAATAATAATAATAACATAATTTCAGCGCAAAAAAAGATTGCAAAATTAGGTCAGTCCTGTGGGTGACTCACTTTGTGACCGCAAGGGACAGGCTGCAGTACGGTCCTGAGCCAAGCCCCGCCTGCAGAGTAACCCCGGCAATTCCTCCTGACGAAAAAGTCAGGGTTGACTTTTTAACTGTTGGGGAGTCCCGTGACAGGCATGGGTTCCCTCTCTTGACAGGCGTGGCGACCACCCTCACCCCCCTAGTGGTCTACGGGGTGGTGGACCTCTACGGCATGGCCGTGAAGGTCACCATCGTCCACAACCACAACCACAGCGACCGCCTGCGGCGCAACAACGCCATCATGCGGGCGCTCTCGCCAGACGTGGGCCGGCGGGCCATGGACACCGGGGGGGCCAGCGAGCCAGAACCGGAGCGCCTGCTTTTCCACCCAAACTGCGGCCAGAAGGCGGCCATCATCAACGAAGGACGGACGGCCCTGAGGCCTCAGTACGTATCTTCACCCCCGGGCTCCCTTTTGTGGTGATTGAATTGTTAAATTTATTGGCCACCCGTCTTCCTCGCCTGGTTGTGACCATGAGGACTAGGAAGATGACAACTGCGGCTCCTTCGGGAGGGCTGCCAAGTCATTCAAAAGCACCCAGAGCTGTGCCTAAGCAAGGAAGAAGGAAAGGCAGCAAGAAGGGGACGGGGTTGTGGTTTGTGTGAACTAAATTGGTGTCCAAAGGGCATTTGTGCCCAACCTCGGCAACTCTTATAAGACCTGTGGACTTCAACTCCCAGAATTCCCCAGCCAGCAAGAGTTTACCGGAACTCGTCAGGGATGGGAGAAGCCCAGGGGTAGGCAACCTTGGCTCTTTTATGACTGGTGGACTTCAACTCCCAGAATTCCTGAGCCAGCCACGCTGAGGGGAAAGGGAGAGGTTTCCAAGCTGAGCCATGCTGGCTCAGGAATTCTGGGAGTTGAAGTCCAGGAGTCATCAAAGGGAGCCATAGTTCCCCCATGCTGCCTGAGGAATTCTGGGAGTTGAAGTCCACGAGTCATAAAAGAGCCAAGGTTGCTTACCCCTGGGCTATACCACTTACTGCATGTTATCACGGGTTGTTTTTTTGACGGTAATTTTTGAGTCCAAAATTTCCATTGTTAAGTGTTTTGGTCTCAACTGTGGCCGTAAATCAAGGACCACCTGTGGCTTCTCCAGTCCACCTGTTGGACCTTGTCTGGAGAGGGCCTCTAAAGGAGAACTCTGCCCTTCGCTGCTCTGTCCATCCAGTGCCACCGACGACTTTAACCATGGCGTGGTCCTCAGCAACCGACCGCTGCGGAACGGCGAGGTCTTCCAGGTGAGGATCGACAAGATGGTGGACAAATGGGCCGGCTCCATCGAGATTGGCGTCACCACTCACAACCCCACCTACCTCCAGCTGCCCTCCACGATGACCAACCTCCGGTCAGGTGAGAACTGGGACCTCAATATTTTGGACGGCCGTGTCAAAAGTTTGGCAAGTTTGAAGAACTGTGGGTTAATCTTAACTAATTAATTAACCTTGAATATTCAGACACCCCCCCCTCGGAACAGAGTTTAGAGTCAGCTTACATAAAAGGGGCTAAAATTCTGGCCAACCAACATTCAGGGCTTCCTGCCTGGAAATAGAAGTGGTTTACGTGCTCCCTGCTTTTTTTTCAACCTGATCTCGGAGAGGGACAAACCACGATAGGGGCGAAGGAGTCAAGTAGGGAATTAATCTGGAATCTCTACATAGCTGCAAGAGGGCTAGGTCTGATCCCCCTGGGGTGAATTGAATCCAGGTTAGGCAACTTTTAAGACCTGTGGGCTTCAGCTCCCAGAATTCCCCAGCCAGCCACGTTCAGACTTGTGGACTTTAACTCCCAGAATTCCTCAGCCAGCCACGATGTCCCTCGGACATCCCCTTTCGACTGCTGCTTTTTTCTAGACTAAAGAAAAAAAATGACTTAAGAGTTTATCTCAGAGGTGTTGCCCAGATCCCATAATCCTTTGGGGTTTTGTAGGCCAGTGCTAAAATGCCCTTTACAAAATGGGGTCACCAGAATCTGCACCCGGTATTCCGCAGGGTCCCGTCATCTGGAACCAATCAAGTGCCTTCACTGACTGTGTGGTTGCTACAACCAATGGGGAGGTTTTGGCAGTAGAGATTAAACTGTAGTTTTTTTAACTCTGGGTTTTTAATATAGTACACCACCTGGGGTCACTGTGCGTGAATCGGGCAGGTATATAAATCTGTTCAATAATAATATCCCAGCTCTTTGGGAAGGACTCGATAGGTGAATAAAAATGCCAAATCCAATAGGGACATTTGACTGGCTGTGCAACCAGCCATAATAAACCCAAAACATCCGGACCACCACTTGAACACCATTGGCATTGACAAAATCTCATTGGTCAGTTGCAAAGGGCAGCTTGATTTATAGTGGCATTGACAGAATCCCTCTGTCAATTGCAAAGGGCAGCTTGACTCAGTGGCATTGACAAAATCCCATCGGTCAATTGCAAAGGAGCAATTTGACTCAGAGTGGCATCGACAAACTCCCTGTCTGTCAATTGCAGAAGGCAGCTTGACTTAGAGTGGCATTGACAGAATCCCATCAGTCAATTGCAAAGGGCAATTTGACTCAGTGGCATTGACAGAATCCCATCAGTCAATTGCAAAGGGAAATTTGACTAGATTGGCATTGACAGAATCCCTCCCTGTCATTTGCAAAGGGCAGCTTGACTCAGAGTGGCATTGACAAACTCCCTGTCAGTTGCAGAAGGCCACTGTAATTAGAGCACCATTGACAGAATCCCCATCGGTCAATTGCAAAAGGCAGCTGTGCTTGGAACAGCCTCCATCCTGCCCGGAGACCTTTAACCCCACCGAACATCCACATCTGCCTCTCCCAGGTCGTTGGGAAGAACCCCAGAGGTGGATTGAAATGCCAAATCCAGTCAAAAACATTGGGCAGCCTGTGCAATGAACCGGAATCATCATCATCATCATCATCTTCCCCGAGAACCTTTTTAATTCTTTTTCTTCCCGCTTTCCTTCACTTGACTCTCATGTCATTCCTTGACGACCCTCCGCGGTCGCCAACATTTTATGGGTTAGGTCAGACATGTCAAACACAAGGCCCGGGGGCCGGATGCGGCCCGTGAAGTGGTTTTATGCGGCCCGCGAAGCCATCCTGGAAACAGTGAGGGAACGGCCCCCACTGCCTTGGCCCTGGCCCAGAGACCCTCCTTCTGCCAGAGACCCCCAGATCTGTCCCACTCCTGCCCAGGCCCCCATAGGCACCCTCGATGCAAACGATGCAGAGCTGGCCACGCCCACCCAGTAGGCCATACGCACTCTAGCCACGCCCACCCAGTAGGCCACGCCCACCCTGGCCATACCCACCCGGCCCCCTGAGGGCAACTGCAATGCTGATGCGGCCCTCAATGAAATTAAGTTTGACACCCCTGGGTTAGGGAGTAAACCTGAACAGCCAGCTTGAGAGAGGAAGGAAAAAGTGGGTGGTCTCACCTGTCTGATGTGGGGTTGGTGTCCCTCCGTGCCGTTCTCTTGCAGGGACCTGGATGATGACCGGGAATGGAGTGATGCACAACGGTACCACCATCCTGGATGAATACGGCCACAACCTGGATCGCTTGAAGGCAAGCACAGAGAGGGGCAAAAAAGTTTGTGGGGGGCAGAGGAGAGGGGGACATTGAATGTAGGATTGTAGGACCGTCTTGCAGGAAGAGCTTACGACCTTCCGTTTAGTGACCAAAGTTACAAAGCCACTGAAAAAAGTGACCTTATGACCATTTTTCACACGCGGCCTCCCCCTCCCCCGCCCGGTCACCAGAATTGGCGAATGGCTCATACTTACGACGGTGTTACCGTGTCTTGGGGTCGTCTGATCCCCTTTGGCGACCTTCCGACAAAGCAAAGTCAGTGGGGAAGCCAGATTCGTTTAACAGCCGTGTTACCCACTTAACAGCTGCAGTGATTCACTTAACAACTGCGGCAAGGGAGGTCGTAAAACAGGGCGATGCTCAATGACCAATTTCTCATTGAAGAACATAAATCCTGGACTCAAATCGTGTCATACATTGAGGACTACCCCTATTCTGGCCCAGGCTCAAATTGCCAGTCTAAAGACATTCCTGTGAAAGAGGCATTAAGCAATAAAGTAGCCAATCGAACTCTCCGCCTCTGGATCTGGTTGTTCGCGCCCGATACCTGCCCTCTCTCAGGCTGTTCCCCTCTCCTCCACCCCTCCCCAGGCAGGAGACACTGTGGGCGTCGTGCGGAAGGAGGACGGGACCCTGCATTTCTTCGTTAACGGCGTAGCGCAGGGCCCAGCCGCCTGGAACGTCCCGCCGAATGTCTACGCCGTGGCCGATCTCTACGGTCAAGCTGCCCAAGCCACAATCGTGGATGACACAGGTAGTGGACACGGAGACCTCATGGGACCGGAGTGGGCTAGGGAAACGGGTTGAGACAGGAACGAGGAACATGGCTTATTTGGAAACCCAGGAGGTCAGGAGAAGTCAGAAGCTGGTTTACAAGTCAGGAAGGAGAAATTCCCTGACAGCGAGAACAATTAATCAGTGGAAAAGCTTGTCACCAGAAGTTATGGGTGCCTGATCGCTGGAGGCTTTTAAGAAGAGACTGGACAACTGCTTGTCTGAAATGGTATAGGGCAGGGGTGTCAAACTGCCGGCCCACGGGCCGGACACGTCACGAGGAAACCACGCCCACCCCGTTGCCGGCAATGGGGAAAAAGTTCCGATACATCTCGTGACGTCGCAAGTTTGACATGTCTGGTATCGGGTCTTCTGCTTGAGCAGGGGGCTGGACTAGAAGACCTCCCGAGGTCCTTTCCAACACTGTGATTCTGTTATATCGTGTAAAGCAGACATGTCAAACACAAGGCCCGGGGGCCGGATCCGCCCCACAAAGTGGTTTCATGTGGCCCGCGAAGCCATCCTGGAAACAGCGAGGGAACGGCCCCCACTGCCTTGGCCCAGAGACCCTCCTTCTGCCAGAGACCCCCAGACCTGTCCCACTCCTGCCTAGGCCCCCATAGGCACCCTTGATGTGAACGATGTAGAGCTGGCCACGCCCACCCAGTAGGCCATATGCACTCTAGCCACGCCCACCCAGTAGGCCACGCCCACCCTGGCCATACCCACCCGGCCCCCTGAGGGCAACCGCAATGCTGATGCGGCCCTCAATGAAATTGAGTTTGACACCCCTGGTGTAAAGTGTTAACTCTGCTTTAAAATGCTTTGGTAAGGCCAGTTTTAGTCAACACAATATAAAATTTATAAGAGACTCTGGAAAGAGTGCAGAGAAGAGCAACAAAGATGATTAGCGGACTGGAGGCTAAAGTATATAGGGAACGGTTGAAGCAATTCGGGATGCCCAGTCTAGTGAAAAGAAGGATTGGGGTGACATGACCGCAGTCTTCCAGTATTTGGGGGGGCTGCCCCAAAGAAGGGGGGAGTCAAGCTCTTCTCCAAAGCGCCTGAAGGCGGGACAAGAAGCAACGGATAGAAACCAATCAAGGAGAGAAGCAACCTGGAACTCAGGAGAAACTTCCTGACAGTGAGGACAATTAACCAGTGGAACAGCTTGCCACCAGAAGATGTGGGTGCTCCAACACTGGAGACTTTTAAGAAGAGACTGGACAGCCATTTGTCTGAAATGGTATAGGGTTTCCTTCCTGAGCAGGGGGTTGGACTGGATGGCCTCCAAGGTCCCTTTTCAGCTCTGTCATTCTGAAAAAAAGAAGGAAATCCAAAAGAGAGGAAGACACCCCTATCCAGAAATACGGGTGATGGACTGGGAGAGGGTCACACGTGACACACACAACTTTCAGATTTCTTTTTGGAATATTAATAATAAAGTTGGAAGGGACCTTGGAGGTCATCTAGTCCAACCCCCTGCTCAGGCAGGAAACCCTATATACCATTTCAGACAAATGGCCGTCCAGTCTCTTCTTAAAAGACTTCCAGTGTTGGAGAAGGGAGGGAGGGAAGAAGGAAGGAAGGATAACAGAATAACAGAGCTGGAAGGGACCTTGGAGGTCATCTAGTCCAACCCCCCGCCTGCACAGGCAGAAAACCCTATATACCATTTCAGACAAATGGCCGTCCAGTCTCTAAACAAAGTCATCACTAAAAGCCAACATGGGTTTGTCAAAAACAGATTGTGCCAGACAAACCTTATTGCATTCTTTGACCAAGTGACAAAACTAGTGGACCACAGGAATGCTGCGGATATAATTCACTTGGACTTCAGTAAGGCATTCGATAAAGTAGATCACAACCTACTACTTGATAAGATAGAAAAATGTGGGCTAGATAGCATCACCACCAGATGGATTCGTAGCTGGCTGACAGGCCGTACTCAGCGTGTGGTCCTCAATGGAACCGCATCTACATGGAAGGAAGTGTGTAGTAGGGTGCCCCAGGGCTCTGTTCTGGGCCCAGTGCTCTTCAATATCTTCATTAATGATTTGGATGAGGGGATAGATGGGGAACTCATCAAATTTGCAGACGACACCAAGCTGGCAGGAATAGCCAATACTCCAGAAGATAGGCTTAAGATACAGGAGGATCTGGACAGACTCGAACACTGGGCGCTATCTAACAAAATGAAATTCAATGGTGAAAAAAGTAAGGTTCTACATTTAGGCAGGAAAAACCAAATGCACAGGTATAGTATAGGGGGTACGTTGCTCGATAGTAGTAACTGTGAGAGGGATCTTGGAGTCCTAGTGGGCAATCACTTAAATATGAGCGAGCCGTGTGCGGCAGCTGCCAAAAAAGCCAACACAGTGCTAGGCTGCATTAACAGAGGGAATCAGGATCACGTGAATTGTTAATACCACTTTACAAGGCCTTGGTACTTGGAATACGGCATCCAGTTGTGGTCACCACGATGTAAAAAAGATGTTGAGACTCTGGAAAGAGTGCAGAGAAGAGCAACAAAGAGGATCAGGGGACTGGAGGCGAAAACATATAAGGAACGGTTGCTGGAATTGGGAAAGTCCAGTTTAATGAAGAGAAGGGCGAGGGGTGACAGGATAGCAGTCTTCCAATCTCTCAGGGGCTGCCCCAAAGAAGAGGCAGTCAAGCTATTCTCCAAAGAACCCGAAGGCAGGACAAGAAGCAACGGATGGAAACTCATCAAGGAGAGAAGCAACCTGGAACTAAGGAGAAACTTTCTGACAGTGAGAACAATTAACCAGTGGAACCACCTGCCTCCAGAAGTGGTGAATGCTCCAACACTGGAGGTTTTTAAGAGAATGGCCAGCCATTTGTCCGAAATGTATAGGGTTTCCTGCCTGAGCACGGGGTTGGACTAGATGACCTCCAATATCCCTTCCAACATTATTATTATTATTATTATTATTATTATTATTATTATTATTATTATTATTATTATTATTATTATTATTATTATTATTATTATTATTATTATTATTATTATTATTATATAGATTAACCGCACCAGGTTCCCTCGCTGCCCTCTTTCTCATGGGCCAGCTTTTGAGCAGTGCACCCGTTGGCTCTCGGCTGGGTTCGGGTGTGTGTGAATGGGGTGGCGGTCTTCAAGAGGGGGGACTCTTAAAGGGTATGGGGGGGTGATGCCCTAACTGGCTTCCTCCCAGATCTCCTTCCGCTTCCTGACGACCTCTCGGAGGGAAACAACCAGCTCTCCCCCAGCACCCCGTCTTCCGTGGCTTCGGCCAGCGACCTGCGTTTCCACCACCTGCACGGGAACAACGCCGTCATCACCAACGGGGGGCGTACGGCCTTGCGCCAGAACTGCCGCAGCGAGTTCAACGACGCCATCGTCATCTCCAACCGGTCAGTGAAAAACGGGGCGTGGCAGGGGGGGGTGAGAGAGAGACGCGGTGACGGATGGTTGAGGCTTCCCGAAACGGATCGATTTACGGCGAAACTTAGCTGGAGGGTCGTTAAGTGGGTTTTGCCCCGCTTCACGACCTTTTTCGCCACAGCAAAGTGAAAGGAACCGCTGCGGCCGTTAAGTCCCAGGGTGGTTCATGGAATCCGGCTCCCCCCCCCCCCGTTGACTTTGCTCGTCAGAAAGGGATCGCGTCTCACACACACACACACACACACGGGGGACACTGCGACCGTCATGAATATGACTTCAGCGGCAAAGATTCTGAACTTTGACGGTGGGACCGCAGGGGTGGTCAGGGTGAAAAGCGGTCCCCGGTGGCTTTTTTTCCCAATCCCGTTCTAACTTTGGCCAGTGGCTAAGTGGGCGGTTGTAAGGCGAGGAGGGCCTGCGTCGGAAGGCCGGAGCTTTGAATGGGAGGAAGGAAAGGGCAGCGCTCAAGTCAACGACTGCAAGCGAGGCCTGGGTTGCAGTCGTTGGGATGGCGGCTTTCATCGCAACCATCCATCCCACAGGCCCCTGCGGGACGGCGAACTCTTTGAGATCGTCATCCAGAAGATGGTGGATCGTTGGTCCGGCTCCATCGAAGCAGGTGAGGAGGGGCCAAAAGAGATTTTTTTGGGGGGGAACGGAGGCCCAGAGCGACGGCCCCTCCGTAGCGCTTTTGGTGTCCCCCTTCCGTGCAGGAGTCACCGCCATCCGTCCGGAGGACCTGGAGTTTCCCAACACAATGACGGACATTGACTACGATACCTGGATGCTCAGGTAAGTGCAGGGCGGGGGGGGGGGTTCAAAGAGCTAATTGGATAATGGGGCCAAATTTGGCCTACTGGGGAAGGTTGCAGGCAAAGAAACCGGAGACGGTGAGTTCTAGTCCCGCCGTAGGTATTCAAGTCAGCTGGGTGACTTTGGGCCAATCCCCAGGAGACGGTGAGTTCTAGTCCCGCCTTAGGCATGAAAGTTGGCTGGGTGACTTTGGCCCAATTACCCAGAGACGGTGAGTTCTAGTCCCGCCTTAGGCACAAAAGCCAGCTTGGTGACTTTGGGCCAATCCCCAGGAGACGGTGAGTTCTAGTCCCGCCTTAGGCATGAAAGCCAGCTGGGTGTCTTCAAGCCAATCACCAGGAGACGGGGAGTTCTAGTCCCGCCTTAGGCACGAAAGCCACCTGGGCGACTTTGCACCTACCACTCTTGAATCTCAGCCGTCGTTCACATTCCTTCCACCTAATGCCTTCGGTCCCTTCCTCCGGGGCCCTTTTGAACTCCCCGGAGGGCAAAAAAGTCAAGATGGCAACCA